>NC_079154.1:52897552-53201659 GCF_947563725.1 Argiope bruennichi | reverse complement strand
ATGACTTAAAAAAATTTATTTTCTCGCATAATGTGAAGCATATTTCAATTTTATACATTTTTTATAAAAATTTTAAGATGTTGAAATTATCTTTTGATATAAATTTAAAATTTCCTAATTAACGAAGAGAATTAGAATGAAGAAAATCAATTTATAACAATGACTAAATATCCGTAAATAGGATACCTTTAATACATTTTTAAGGATATGAATCAAGACAATTTGACTACATAGCGCTTGTGAACAATTATTTTTGAACGTTGTTTGTGAATGATATCTTTATAAGCAAATGTATGGGAAATGAATAGAAAAAATAACTTATCTTTCAGTTTGGAAAAAAGTATTCTTTACATATATTCCTAGAAGCATTTATTCTCAAAGTGCGATTCAGTCCATGATTTTGTTCTAAGCTTTCCTTTCCTTATATCTAACAAGTGTTTCGCAAGAAGTTAAAAAGACATTTTATATTTCATTCCTTTCTATCGAATAAGCCGTTATTTAGGGAACTTACAATAAAATCCAGCTTCTTCGGTGAAAATAAACTGATACAATTTATCGCTTTACTTACAGTTCGACGAAAAAGATATATCGCCAGACTAGCAAAATTGGATACATGATATTGATTTTGGGATACAAATAAGTCATGCTTTTAGAATCGCTGCTGTTTTCTTCTTCTTTGTTCTTTCTTTCCTGAACTTTCTTCGGTCTTTGATGAATGGTTGAAAATGGATGGTATTTTCAGAGGAAATCTGTTTTATACTTTCATCTGGGATGAGTACAGTGGATGATTTCTCTTATGATTTATAAAGTCAGATGAATAAATGCTTTATTTATTGTTATGCAATATGCTTCTTTTGAAAATGCATATTTATCACCAACCTATATAACTGATCTCATACAGAACGTCAATCTATGAAGTAGATATTGTATCATTTAGACAAAAATTTAGCGTCTCTCTTGGAATTGGCGCTTTTGAACGGTCTATTCGCAAAGTTGCATACAGACAGTTTTACTCTTTTATCCATGTGTTTTATCGATTATTTCCAACAACAGAAAAAAATAACAAGCAGCGTTTTGACAAGAAATGCGATTTGATAGACTATTGATATTATATTTAAATAAAGTAAACCAGCAGCAGTAGTCTCTTCAAAACTTTCTAGCGTACTCTTTAATACATTTGTCATACCAAAGAATGCCTTACATGGAATTGGAGTACAATAGTTACCAGATATTAATTTATGGCGTGAATTTAGCATTTTTACTGAATCTATAGTATTATCTTTGGCGATTAATCCCTGGCATGCGTTAATAATATCTAGAAATCGAATTTGTGTTTTAGACACATTTTTCTCAACCGAATGTAACAAAAATGTGGCACAAAACTGCACTTGTTGTCACAAAACCCCATACCAAATTGGTTATATTTAAGTCATTGCATTTTTAAATAATCGCGTTTACATGTTTCTGAAAGTGCAGACCGACAGACAATCAAATGCTTGTTGGATTTGACTCAAAACTTAATAGGTGTCTACACTATTGGACACCAACTTTAAATCTGTGTAACGAATTTTATCCATCTTGCTGTATTCGTTTTGTAGTCATCGTGTTAACTTATATTCGAACAATCGAGCAGACGGACTTCTTGCGATTTGATGTAAAGATACTATATCAAATTCCATCCGTCTAGAATAAAGCGTTTCTGAGTTCTCTTTGTTGCAGACAGACAGACATTTTCCAAAAATATGTTTTTCGAATTCAGGGAGGTGTAAAACCGAGATTCGTCTGTGGTGAAACGCTTATAAGTCAGTGAACAACTACGCTACCCGAGCAATTGCTTTTGTATCGTGGTCATGTTACTGGGCTGCGAACCACAAGGTCCAGGGTTCTATCCTCGCTCACAACATTCTCTACACGTCAAAATCCCAAGTTCGAATTTTTTGACGATTGCTGTACTTTCTCTATACCGCGTAAACGGAGGTAGAAAAGAGTCATAATTGCTCTGTTTGTCCATCAAAATAGCCGTTTTAAAGATAAATTTTGCAATTTTGTATACCCGTGACACAGTGATATAATAGTAGTGAAGCAACGGATTATAGATATCCTAGGAAGCTGTGTTGGGAGTGAGAAAATGAAATAAAAAATTGCGTTTATCGGCTTTTTTGATCAATAATGATACGAGAATGTGAAGAAAATTAACTTATGATGGAACTCTGCTCTATTTAGACTTGATGATGACTGGGAAAGAAGAAAAATAATTGCCTGGCCACAAGCACCATGGGTTTAGCATATAATGTTTAACTGGAGTATCTCGAATATACTTATGTTTATTTATGCTAATATCACATTTTATAGCAGAACAAAGAGTCCTTGTCAGATGATACAATTAAAATTGGATCTAGGAACCCTCTTGAAATTCCTACGCCTCACCAACGCGAAGACGTGTAACTGTCGATTGCAGTCTACATGATTCCTGAACTTTCTTAACCCTTTAAAGGACCATTTTTTTCTAGTCATATTATAATATTTTTAGGCTTGAAATTGGGATAAGTAAAGGGATTCATTTAGCTTATTAGATAAATTTAATTTTACTAATTAATTAATTTGGTTAATTAATAATTAAGTATCAAATCAAGACACATCATTTTGTGTAAAATAAAGAACTAAAGCATCTAAGTTTCTGTCTTTCTAAAAAAATGTGTCAGAACTTATGCCAACCTACATAAATTCATACAAAAATTTATGGGGAATTTTGGTGGGAAGTATACTTCTCACTTCCCTAGAAAGGGTTAATAGAGTTTTAATAGAATCTGGTTGCAAACATGAGGCCTTCCGTTCTGAAGCTGAGATTTTACCTTCAAGCTAGACGCCTGTTGCGACTAGCTCTTATCAGAATGGTGTATTCATATATCAATAAATATAACAAGAATTCCTAGTTATATTTATTGATATACAAGAATTGTATATTTAAGAACTATTTATTATTGTATACTTAAGAACTTCTTAATAATTTCTTTTATATTATTTTTCGTTGTTTGTACCAGAGTCTGTAGATGGAAATGCGGAAGCCGTTCAGGACCGAAACCACAACTGAATAATAATTTCCGTGCTGACTGGACAAAGATATTCGAGTATTATGTCCTAGGAACAAAATCCCCTCAGCTTATGAACAAAGTAATCCTCTGCCTGAGGGAAAGATGCCCGCTAGTCTGTTTACCGACTCGATGCGCTCGGTAATTAATTCGCTGCCTTTTGCTGCAAGCGCGCCAATTTGACTGCCTGTTCGTGCAGAATGAAATGGTTCCAAGTGATTGAGATTCGGAATACGGATAGCGGTCGCGTTGATTGGTTGTAATGCAGCTGTTGTCGAACATGCTTGTTTTAGGATGGCTCTTTTCAGGATCAATTGGATTAGGAAGATTGTAGAATCATTGTTAGTTTCAAAGCTTCATTGTGATTAAAATAGTTGTGCTGCTTTGATACGGCGAGTAAAAGGAAAAAAAATCCCTACTTGGTTCGATAAGATTTAAAGTCGATCTTCCATTTTTGTATTTTACTTCTATTCCAATAGAGTTTTAAATTCCTATAGGAAGACTATCTAGTCTAATGGTTCTCATGACAAGGCTGCGAGAAACCTTTTTCTGTTCTTCAAAGATCATGGTCCCTAGAACTCCAAACCACCTTCGTTCAAAAGTTATTTTATATTATATAATATCATACAATATGCGTAGAATATATATGCGTAATATAATATGCCCCAAACCACCCATCGTTCAAAAGTTATTTTATATTATATAATATCATACAATATGCGTAATATAATATGCCCCAAACCACCTTCGTTCAAAAGTTATTTTATATTATATAATATCGTACAATATGCGTAGAATATATATGCGTAATATAATATGCCCCAAACCACCCATCGTTCAAAAGTTATTTTATATTATATAATATAATATGCGTAGAACGCTTTGCCCATGTTATCTTAGGAGCAAGATAACTTGGCTAATTTTGTTAGGATTATTAACTGGATTGGAATATGTTGTTAAAAATCTCAGGCGAGTTTCTAAATAAATGGCTTATGTAACTCAAAGGGGGTGGAAACGGTAGAGGGGTCGAAATTTTCACTTCTCTGTATTTTCTTAATATTGAAGATAGAAAAATAAATCAAATTAGCCAAATTAGCGCCTTATTAAGATGAAAAAGTTTTGTATTTAAACTTTATTGATAACTACAATATCTTGGAAGTTATGACTGAAAAGTGATTTCGGCGTCCTAATTTTAACTGTTTCTAACATCAACAGATTATGTTGCCACATAGTCATTTAGATGTGAAGGAATTTACCTTTTGTCTTCCAGTTTTTCGAAAAGGAATTTTACAATTTTACTTTTTTAAACTTCCTTTTCCAAATTGATAGGAATTCTTATGTCTGTGATGTCTCCCATATGTCTGAAAAACACATTTTTGTAATTATCTGTCTGGGAACGCAATATTTCAAAAAATACTTTGGGCTAGGCAATTGAAATTTGGTATGTGATCTTTATACCAAATTTGTAGAATTCTCACAGTTAAATTTCTATCCAAGTTAGAACAAAATTTACTGAGAGGAAATTTGTATGTCTCTTTCTCCAGTGAAAAGGAACGCAAAAATTACAAAATGCAAGGATCTGGATAAATAAAATTTAGTACTAAATTTTAGTGTCTAAAGAACAAATTTGTATTATATTTTGAACCAAATCTGTCAAGGGATCTATCTGTTTATTACATTCGCATGCATGTATGTGTGATGACTTAAATATACGAAATTTTACGATCGATCTTGTTTATTCTACTGAATATGAAATTTTAAAATCGTTACTTTGTAAAAGGATATGGAAATGGAAATGTATGTTGTGAATAGATATGGTTACATTGCGTATTCCTGCTCATATTTCAATATTTTTAAAAGATTATTATCAATCAATGGTTTAATTTTAATCTAATTTTGATTCTGTATGATAGGCACTATCTGATTAATTAATAGGAAGAAAAAAATTGCAATACTCTCTAATAATCAATACAAAGTGTAATAAAATATATCCAAAATTAAAAGTTAAAAATAATTTTAATTTAAAATCGGGAGGTCATATAAATTCGTAAGAGTATGAAGTGTTAAAATATATAACTTTCTGAACTGTAATATGAAAAATAATTGAATAATATCATAATCGTTAAAAAAAATCCTAAAAATGCATTAAAAAAAATCGAAATTATTATAAATGTTAAGATCCTATTTTTCTTAAAGCATTTCTATCGGATCTCTACTTTTACGATTTTTGTTTTGACCGCACTATTTTTGATAAAGCATATTCCCTACCTTTTAATACATCAATAAAAGTTATGATAGTTAAAAATGTTTATTCAAATATGTTTCACTCGATATAACCTATAGCATTTTGCATAATAGTATTTCACTACACTAACTAAGCAGCCAATTCCAACTAGTTTCTGTCTTAATCTCTGAAATAAGGTAAGCACTCCCTCCCATTCCCTTCTTCATTCCGATTTTGCAACAGTAGAGTCCCTTTCTTCCTGGTTATACGCTCTTACCCCCCCCCCCCTTCTCTACTGAAACCTGCTGCTCACCTTTCGCGAACACGGATCGATGCTGCACTGCTCGTAATTAAGGCGATTAATTTAAATACTTGTTTTCAGATAATACTCCCTCCCCCCACCGCGCTTTTAATGGCTTCTCGAAGTTCCGAACGTCATCTTTCTCAATCAGCACTGCAGATTGCGATTGAATATTGCCTTGGATTTGAAGGAGGGGTAATTAATTGGAGGAATGGTATTAACAGAGTGATAGGAAGTGTAATCCGGATCGTTAGGTGCTTGTTAGGTTTCATTTTCATAAGTTTTCAGAAGGCAGTGTGTAAGAAATTCAGTTTAGTTGCATTGTCTGGTTTTTAAGCTAAGAAATCGTAAATTTGAACCCGTTGCAGATAACGAGGACGACACTTGGGTTGATCATCTATTTCCAAAATTTCATGCCACACGAGTGGGAAGACGATTATTCCTTGACGGCTTACCTAAGGTATATAACCCCCGGGGGGGCACCTCGAAATGAGGATGAGATGCTTTCGGCATGGTGGTTGGATCTCGCCACCCTGGAGGGTACACTAATAGGTGAGGGATCTGACTCTCCCCCCCCCCATCGATGACGGGACATACTTCCTTCGAGGAGAGTTGTACCGTGGCCGGTGATGGCCCTTAGGACTCAACCACAGTTCCCGCCAATGTTGCTGTTGCAGCGGTCCGGTCATTCAGTTTTTATGGTTTAAATCCGTTTGCCTTCGTGGCGGGTTGGAGAGTCAGATGACTGACTTACCTAAGTTACATCATTTACACATACACTGCGGATGTTTAAAGTAATAGAGTTTCGAATTTGAAACTCTTCACTCCCGAAACAGATCCAATTGCCTGCGACGTAATAAAGGAAAATAATACAGTATTACCACATGAGAAAATTTGACCTTTGATAGGTTTGAACTTGTACCGATAAGATATAAACAGTGAGCTTTAGCGTGGAATCGGATGTCCAACCTACGGAGATTCCGGTTTCGAAGACGAAACTTCCATGGTATCTATAATAAAAGTGTCGCTTTTTTATCCCACACCAACCTAGCAGACCCAAAGTGTGTAAATCTGATATTCGAATTCTGATTTGAGAAACAATGTGTCTGATTCTTTTTGTCGAATTATAATGGAATCTATACAAGTGAAGTAGTAACTGCGCATGCTTTAAAATTCTGACGATGTTTTTGACGTCATCCCCCTCGCAGAAAAATTTAAAATAGATTTCGAATGTCATCTTGCAGTTGAATATTGCTTTGGATTTGAAGGAGGGTTAATTAATTGGGGGATATATACTTCTTAGGTTTCATTTTATTAAGTTTTCAGAGGACATTGTGTAAAAAATTCAGTTCAGTTTATATTATCTGGTTTTTAAGTTAAGTCATCCTAAATTTGAATCAGTTGCAGATATCGAGGACGACACTTGGGTTGATCATCCTTTTCCAAACTTCCACACCACACTCCAAATTTTCAAACAGTTATTCCTTGACGACTGATCTAAGGTATATCTTTTACACATACACCGCAGATATTTGGTGTAATCGCTTTTCGACCTTGAAACCCTTCGTTCCCGAAGCAGGAAACTATAGCGCTCGAAAATTTCCTACCAGTTATTTGTTACGTAATAAAGGATAATAACAGTAAGGAAACATATCGGTGGATGCAATGCTGGAAAATAACAGTAAGGAAACATACCAGTGGACGCAATGAGGGAAAATAACAGTAAGGAAACATACCAGTGGACGCAATGAGGGAAAATAACAGTAAGGAAACATACCAGTGAACGCAATGAGGGAAAATAACTGTAAGGAAACATACCAGTGAACGCAATGAGGGAAAATAACTGTAAGGAAACATACCAGTGAACGCAATGAGGGAAAATAACTGTAAGGAAACATACCAGTGAACGCAATGAGGGAAAATAACTGTAAGGAAACATACCAGTGGACACAATAAAGGAAGATAAAAATAAGAAAAAAATATCAGTAGAGGCAATAAAGAAAAATAACATTGTAAACACGTGAAAAAATTACATTTGAGAGGTTTTAAATAGTGAGTTTTAACGTGAAATTGGGTCTAAAACCTACATGGCTTCGGGTTTCGAGGACGAAACTGATGCCTATAATGAAAAAGTGTCCCATTTTTTTGCACACATACCTAGCAAACCCAAAGGGTGTAAAATTGACATGAGAATTTTGGTTTGAAAAAAAGAGTGTCTGATTATTTATATAAAATTATTATAGTGTCAATACAAATCAAGTAATAACTGTACATACTATAACACTCATGCTAAAACAAGAATGGATTTCATATCTAATGATGAAATTGAATATATAAGCGATGTATTTATTTTCTTAAACATGCTGTTAGATGTGTTTTGACGTCACAACCCCCTCCCAGCAAAATTGAAAATGGATTTCATATTAAGCAAATAAAGTGCACCGATGTGTATCTCTCGAGTATTAATTAATTTCATCAGTCTTAAATGGCAATAATAGTAAAAAAACTCTTAATAATTGAAAATTCAATAATTAAAACAAATGCTTTAAGATGTTTGTCGCCAATCTCTGAGATAATATTGAAAAATTCAATTCTATTATAATTGAATCTGATTTGATGAAATTAAAGGAGAGTTTATAATTTAATTTTAATGAAAACATTAGTTCATAGAAGCGTATGATATATCTTTATTTTGAATTTAATAAATGAAGAGTCAATCCGTATGAAAACAATAATATTATTATAACTTAATAGTATTCAAAAGAGACTTTGTTATTTAAACACAAAATTCCGGCAGAAATATGTCCTGAGCGTTAATTATCTGTTATAATGAGTTTACGAAAACAAGCACATTGGATTTCATATTTAATGATGTAACTAAATATATAAGCATTATATTTATTTTCTGAAAAAAAAATTATGAAGGAAATGTCTTAAAATCGAAGATGAATCGGCGGAAAGATAAATTGCGACTTCTTTCTTATTTACTTCTATATATATATATATATATATATATATATATATATATATATATATATATATATATATATATATAATTATTTTAATCAGTTACTGATTTCTCGTATACGTAGTATAGACAAAATATAATAATCGTCAAAAAAAAAAAAAATTCGAACTTGAGATTTTGATGAATCTACAATTTTATACCTTCCTGAGTTCGAAAAACACATTATTGGAAAATGTCCGTCCGTCTGCCTGTGACAAAGATAACTCAAAAACGATTTGACTTAGACAGA
This sequence comes from Argiope bruennichi, assembly GCF_947563725.1. Taxonomy (NCBI): domain Eukaryota; kingdom Metazoa; phylum Arthropoda; class Arachnida; order Araneae; family Araneidae; genus Argiope; species Argiope bruennichi. The sequence continues at coordinate 53,192,788 of NC_079154.1, read as the reverse complement.
GGACATTTGGTATACGGTCTTTATACCGAATTTGTAGGTTTCTATCAAATTTAGAGTAAAATCTGCTCAGAGGAAGTCTGTCTGTCCGGCTGTTCGAATATAAGTTGACATAACTATAAAACAAGGAGAGCTAGATAGATAAGATTCGGTACAGAGATTTAACATCTATAGTGTAGATACCTGCCAAGTTTTGAGTCAAATACAACTGCGGATTTATTGTCTTTCGGTCTGAACATGTAAACACAGTAATTCAAAAACGCAATGGCTTAAATGTATTAAATTTCTTATGAGATTTTGAGACTACAAATGTAGTTTTGCGTCAAATTTTTGTTGCAATCGGTTAAGAGAAACATATCGAAAACACGAATTCGATTTGGGATATTATTAATGCAGGCCAGGTATTAATCGCCAAATGACTCGCCAAGTATCAGACGATAGATTCAGTAAAAATGCTAAAATCATGCCAAAAGTTAATATTTCTTAACTATTGTACGCCAATGCTATGCAAGGCGTTCTGTGGCATGGCAAGTTTATTATGTAAGTATGCAGAAAAGTTTTGAGAAAACCACACCCGCTGTGTCTTTTTTAATCTTGTCAAAATTGTAATCTTGTCAAAATTTAATTTTGTCAAATCTTGTAACATTCGCTACTGGAATTACCCTGTAAACCAAAAAGTACTTAGACATTTTAATTAAATAAATAAAAAAAATTAAAAATCTAAAAACTATATGATTGAAAAAACGATTTGCGAGAAAAGCATATAAAAAAATTACCAATTGAAAGCGTTGATATATAGCAAATTAATATAAAAAATAAGTAACAACTTTAATATTCTAATTGTACCAAGTGTTTAATACAGGATTTGCCGTGAGATGCAACATATTACAAGCTAATTATAACACAAGTGACAAAGGATACTTAAGGGGAAGATCAAGAGTAAGTCAGGGGTCGTCCTTCAGGAATACATCCTATTTTCTTCAAATCATTTTTTAAAAAAATATTATATGCCATGTAAGTTTTGAAAACAACTGTTCCAATCTTCATGCACTCCTGCAGTTTAATATTTCTCAAAGGAATGGGTGTGGATTAATATAAAAGCAGCTTCACTTATAAGCTTTGCCCGACATAGTAAATAATTTTTTTTCTTAGATACGCCATGCAATATTCTTAATGAGAAACCATACAATGTTATTCCAAGATTAACTATGAATGGTGGGTTAATTTGCATATCTGCAAAGTAATCGCTCCTTATAGCGCCAAATACCGATGATTCTTCGAATTTTGTCCTTACCAAAATAACAACAATATTAATAAAAAAAACAAAGTACTGAAGTACTTTTACTGACTCCTTTTATTTGAAAGTCTTTTTGTCTTTTGAATTTCCATTTCTATTTACTTTTTTATCAGGCAGAACTTGGTAAAATATACCGGCTTACTAAGAATCTAGAAAATAAAGTTTTAACCTGTGTCTGTGCTTTTAAAAATTGAAATCTCGATTTTACTCAGATATTCACAGCAGCAGAAAGCTATCTTTTTTAGAGATCGGTGATTCCATGAAACGAGGACAATTTTTTTCTATTTAAATCGTAACTATAAAATGCCAACAAATCGCTTTTATCCATTCCTGAGAGTCGCAGTTTCTATAAAAAAAACCGACAGATGCTTGACTAAATGGGAAAATATTTTAAGCTATCAGTTGTTTAATACCGTCTTAATCATCGAATTCAGTTTAACAAATCTTGAAGAATGGATGAATAACTTACATACTCTGCAGTCGCGAATCATGATGAATATGCATACATAAACTTAAGAAAAGGAGCTTTTGAAAACACGCTTTTATTATTTTACATAAAAGTGGATTCTTTAAAAGTTCTATTTATTTTCTTATTTTTATAATTACACTGATTTGAAAATCATTTTTACAAAATATCTATCAAATGGCGCCACTTTTATCAGAACGAAATTTAACTTAGCTACAAATTAACAGGTAATTAAATTCTGAAAATATTAAAATAATATATTCAGTGAGAGCATTGTTATCTTCCAAAACTCCACTGCATCAGTAATCCAATGCAAACATGATAACAAAATTCCATTTTTTTCAACATGAATAAAGACAAATTACATAAAAGTTTTAAACAAATCTGTTATATTTAAATAAATTGTGAAGAAATTGATAAAATCGGGAGCTTATTTAGAAGGCTGTTTTTGTTCTGTTTTTTTTTTCTGTTTTAACCTTATTTATCCTATTATATCAGAAAAATAAACTTGTAACATGTAAAAATAAACAGCAACTAAATCTATTACTGCAGTAACTGATGTTATCTGTTCAAAATTGCTTTATACCATTAATGAATAAATCCTTAAATTAAATAATCCCTTTTTAGTATTTGAAAAGAAACCACAATTTTCCATCAGACTATATTTAAAGTGCTGTTGTCGTTGCCTTGGAAATATACCAGCAAGTCGTAGAGAGAGTAATTTTTTTTTTTTTTTTTTTTTTTTTTTTTTTTTTTTTGCGTCAAGTTAAATATTTTCTGAAAATTTATTTTAGGATTGTTTACTATCGTATGTCGGTACTTTTGGAGGGGATAATGACTTACTTTCTAATGTTAATTTGTTGATCGATACGCAGCAAAAGCTTCATTTTGAATATATTTATGACAAGAAATATTCCTTGATTTTCTTTCTTTCCTGCTTTCTTGTTTTGGCATTTTCTTTTCTGGCTTTATTATATTTTATGTTTATTTCAATAATTTAGGAGAAATAATATATATATAATATTGGGTATTCACTCTAATTGAAATTCAGTAAGTTTTTAGCGATCTTCCAGTTAGAAAAATATTCTAGATATAGCTAATATAATATTTAAATCAATTATTATACTTCTAAAAAATTATGATGCCTAAGTTCATATGCTTTTTCCCTGTCGTATTAAGACTAAAGAACCCTTGATTCCCTGATTCTATAAACAAAAAGAAGTTCTCTCTTCTGCGACTCAAACAAGTTATGAATCTTTAAATTTTAGTATTTTAGACTGCTTGAATAGCTAAATGCTAAGGAAATGCTAAATGCCAAGGAAGATGTACCCATCAACAATCGACGATTCCTCGATGCAGTCTTGGATTGACCTAAAATAATGAAATTCAAAACATCTTAAATTCGTCATATTTTGAACCTTGAAGAATGACTGGAATAATTCGTTAATATTATATTAACCCTTTAAAGGGCCATTTTTTTCTAGTCATATTATGTTAAAATATTTTTAGGCTTGAAATTAGAATATGAAAAGGGATTCATTTAGCTTATTAGATAAATTTAATTTGATTAATTAATTTGGTTAATTAATAAAGTAATAAATCAAGACACATTATTTTGTCTGAGATAAAGAACTGAAGCATTTAAGTTTCTGTCTTTCTAAAAAAATGTGTCAGAACTTATGCCAACCTACATCATTTCATACAAAGATTGATAAATTTGGTGGGAAGCATACTTCCCACGGCCTTAGAAAGGGTTAAATATATAATATTTTATTAAATATGATTGTTAGAATTAAAAGCTGTATGAAAATTTAGATTTGGTTATATCTTTAACAATTTCTGCAGTTATTAATTCAAATAACTGAAAATGATATTTTTATATCATTTAAAACATTTCCAATTAACAAGCATTTAATTGGAAATATATCTTTATCTTTGAGGATTTAAAAATTACCATTTGGGCCTCGATTATATTACAAACCTTATAGAAATCTTTCTTACATTAAACAAAAATTATCTCAGGTTTATAATATTCCATCAAATAAATTATGTACCTTTATATTAATATAGCTAATGTGCTCCATTTTCGGTATCAAAAATACTAAGAAACTAACAGAATTCATTAACTGTGAGAGAACTCTAAATTCCCCCTGATATAATCTTTAATCAGTGTTTTAAAAGGTAAACTCGGCTTACTGGAAAATAACTGAGCGACATTAAAGAATGAAGCATGCCCTCCCTGACGTTTAATGGAGCTTGTTTGAAGTCGAAAAGGGTACTTCTAACTTGAAACAAATGTAGGGTGGATTTCAATTCCGAGTGAAGTTAAATGTCAGTCGCCAAGTCATGTGAAATGGGGGTTCATCAGCCGGATCATTTCAAGTGTAGTTGCACCTTTATTAGAAGGAGAGTTGTGTATTTAGTCTCTGAATTTGCTCTTTTAAATTTCAAAAGTAGCTATTTTCAGCTATGCATAGCGTTAAAGAAATTGAACGGACTTCCCTGAATATGGTGATGATTATTCTCAGAGGGATGATCTATTCGGGAATATCTATATATTTTAAATAGTTAGAGAGGCCAAAGGATAATTTCCCAACACAAACAACTGTGCCCATTTCACCAATTTTTATTTTAAATGAAATGGAAACTTATGACTTCTAATTATGTCATAAATGGTTACCTGTCTGTCACCCACTCTGTTACTCTTTATTTTCAAGAGAAATATGAAAAACCGCTACTTTATTGCATAAAAAAATGACGACAGAGTTCTCCAAACCCAATTGCTGTACGAACTATACCGATTTTTATTTCATTTAAAAGCTCATGACGTTTAGATACGTCATCAATGACCATCAGACTTTCCCCTCCATTTTCTATTGAAATAACAAATTAAAGCCTTTCTGGGACCGTGGGAAGTATGCTTCCCACCAAATTTATCAATCTTTGTATGAATTTATGTAGGTTGGCATAAGTTCTGACACATTTTTTTAGAAAGACAGAAACTTAGATGCTTCAGCTCTTTATATCGCACAAAAGGATGTATCTTGGTTTGTCACTTAATTATTAATTAACCAAATTAATGAATCAAATTAAATTTATCTAATAAGCTAAATGAATCCCTTTTCTTATTCTAATTTCAAGCCTAAAATTATTTTAACATAATATGACTAGAAAAAAATGGCTCTTTAAAGGGTTAAAGCCTTTGCATGGCTCTCAGCTTTAACAACTGAACCGAATTTGGCAATTTTATTTGCCAATTAATTTTGTAATTTTTAGTGCATGGTGAACTAATAAGTTTCTATAGTCATATAATTAAATTTTATATTTATTGTGAGAGTATATTACTTTCATTTGGTGTGATAAAATTGGTTAATAAATTGAATATCATACACTGCTGAATAAGAGCTAATTAAATATCTTGGATGAACAGCTGGTCATCGAATTCGGCTGGTATATTTCTTAAAAATAAATTCTTATATAGTGGTCATTTTAATCCCAAATGGTTTAATGTATCGGAGAAGTCTATGCATATCTTGAATCCTTGCCTATTACATTATATAAGCATTAGCAATAAACAGGAAACATCAACTTTTTTTTCTAGTAACCAAAATGTATTTAGTTGGATCAATTAATTCGATTATTAATTTGATAATTTAATTAGATTATTATTTAGAGGTATCTGAGCATTTAACAAAAACTCAAAATATGACTTTCTTGTCTAATAAAGAAAATGTATCTTGAATTTTGTCTAATCGCAATATTTAAATTAACAACAAAACTACAAAATATCAATGTCTTGAATAATATTGAAAGCTTAACTTACAACCTTGCATTTGGCAACGTACTTGCATACTAAAAAAAAGAAAAAAAAAGAAAGAAATATCAACATCTTGTCAAGTAATGAAAATTTTTCTTTGATCCATGTATACCTTAATATCCGAGCACACATACATACAGCAAAAAAAAAAAAAAAAAAAAAAAAAAAAAAACTATTGCATAAACAAAAATTGTCTGTTACACAATTTGAGCTACGCTAACATTGTCGTTGGGAGGAATAAAATGACCGTGATATGGGATATCGCAGCAATTGAAGAAACTTTAACAATATCTTAGCGAGAAAATAATGTTGTAATGGGAGAGGGGGAGTTTGGAACGCTTCCAACTTCTCCGTTTCGGTTATTTAGATGGAATTATTTGTTACGGCTGGCACGTACCTCGTCAGCACGTCGTGGGCTCGATGACATTTGGGTAAATTATTTTAAACCAATAAGTAAAATCATTGGGTGTCTGATGTTGGAAGGAAATAAAAGAATAACATTTCGTGAAACAAGAACGGCTACAATGTATAGAATGTATATTTCGCAACAATAATGCTCTTGTATATGTAACATTTTGTACAGGTTTGTTATTGTTTTTAAATTCTCATATACGAAATATAGCTAAAGTATAGTAGTAGTCAAAAAATTCAAACTCGAGATTTTGACGAATCTTCCATTTTCCAACTCCCTGAATTCGAAAAAGGCGTTTTTGGAAAATGTCCGTCCGTCTGTCTGTCTGACAAAGATAAATCAAAACTGCTTTGAGCTAGACGGATGAAATTTGGTATATAAGTTTAAAATCAAATTTGTATATATCTATCAAAGTTTGAATAAAATCTGTTCGGAGGAAATTTGTCTGTCCGGCTGTTCGAATTGATAATACGATAACTACAAAACAAAGAGAGATAAGATTTGCTTAAAATTATATAATCGAATATAAGTTAGATTGTTTTATAGTTATTGTGTAATATAAATAAAATTCGGTACACATATTTAACATCTTTAACGCCTACCAAATTTTGATCGAAATTGAACATTCGTTCACTGTCGGTCGTACTTAAAAAATATGAAACGCGATAACTCAAAAAGGCAATGATTAAAGAACATCACATTTTCTCGAGATTTTGCTCATTTAAGTATAATTTTATGTCATTCTTTTCAATTGGTTCAGAAAAACGTGTGAAGCCCAAATCCAGTTTTTGGGAACTATTAACGTATGCCAGGCATTAATCGCCAAATGACTCGCCAAGGATGACACCATAGATCCAATAAAAATGCTAAATTCATGCAGAAGTTTAATATTTCGGTACTATCGTGCGCCAATACCATGAAAGTCGTTCACTGGAATATTTCTTTATTAAAATGTGTGCGAGAAAGTTTCGAAGGGACCACCCCCGCTGATTAATTTTTAAACTACGGAACGTACGAAAAGAAATTAATGAAATTAAAAAAAAAACATTCATATCGAAATTTTAATCAATCAAAACGTCTTTGACCTATATAATGTGATTTTAAAAACACTGTTTTTGATCAATAACCTGTGATCAATAACAAGTTGCGGATTTTCGAATAGGCTTTAGGCAATTGCCTAAGGCCGCTGGGTTGATAGGGAACAGTATGATTAAAACATTTTAATTTTTTTTGCGAAATAAGTTTGTAAAATATTCAAATTTTAATTTAAAATATTTAAATTAAATTAATTAAAAGTTTAAAATAAAATTCATGATTTTTCAAATAGTATAAAATATGATAAAATCAACATTTTGTAAAGTGTAATTGACGAATTTTTATCTGTTTAATTGCGCTTACTTAATATTTTATAATTTATAAGCATATTACATACAATCGTAGATACTTCGAAGTCACGAAATTATTATAATTCAACTAACCAAAGCATAAAGTATCTTAAAATTAATCAAATGAAAAATGATTTTAAAATTAATTTGTTGATTAAGTTAAAAATATGTCGAAATATGAAACTGAATTAGAAAATTTCTTTAATAAAAGGAGACTCAGGTGATGGAAATTATAATGTGTACTGCTTATGGTCGCAAAACGACTTAATTCGCCACTGTTATTAACAATAGAATGAACTAAATGAAAACAATTTAATGTATAGTCTTATTTTTGAAATTGAAGATTTGTATAAAATTTTAAAAGGAACCCGCCTACAGAAAACTTGTCGGTTCTCTCTTATGCATGTGAACAAGATATCTCAAAAAGTTAACACCAAAGAAAAGAATATTTGGCGTGTACTTTTATCACTAGAGTAGTAATTAAATCTGAACCAGATTCCGACTTAACCTATCCGTATGTATATCAATAACTGAAAAAAAAAAAAAAACTAAATACCTTCTTTATACGAATATAAGATCTGGTTTTTAATAAATTTTACTGCAAAAGATGTGTTAGATCTTATTTTATCAGTTGTCTTATCTTTTCACAATTTACTTGTAAGATAATGCATTGTATATCGCTGATGGAAGCAATACATCTATTCTGATGCTTTTATTTTTTTTTCTGGCGATATGTGTAAATATGGCCGTTGTGGCTGAGAGCAAATAATTCAATATCAAGCTTTGTGAACATCTTTCCATAAAACGAACAATTCTCAAAAAACGGCGGTTCTCAACTTGATCCGTTATTCATCTTCTCCATTTGTTGGCATCATGTTCTGACAACTATTTCTAGACTATTTGAAGATCCAACTTCTTTTTAGAATAGCTATAAAATTCTTATTCCGGAAGTTTTCCATAAATCCTCTTTCTTATTCGTTGAAATAATTCTTCCTTTGTTGTAATTTTTTAAAAGCCATATTTGTGAACAACTAATTTTGCGGTAATATTTGATTTAAATTCAATTTGCTTATTGTTTTCTTAACTAAGTATTTTTAAGTATCAGATTCTGATGGATATAAACCATGTTATTTATTGGCCTTATATTTGTTTCCATTATTATATTCAAGAACCTTCCTAAATGGGTTTTGTCCCATGACGTAAAACTTAACTTTCAGGATAATCTCTTTTCCACTTGCTCCTTATTTTTTATAGTCTTTTCTTTCATGTAAGGTTGCGTAGATAATAAACTGGCCATTTTTTTCTCTAGATTTTGATAATAAAAAGGAATCATGCTATTAAATATTTGACGAAACAATGAAACTGGTATGAATTTCATTAAAAAGATGAAAATTATGCAAAATATTATCTTTAAAAAAATAAATAAATAAATAAAAACTCTGGGTAAAAAAATCACAGAAATTAAATTGGTATAATTAAAAAGATAAATATTTCTGAATTTATAAATGTTGTGAATATAATTTATATTTAATTGAATTTTCGAAGGTTAACGCATAAAAACTATAAAATATGTCTTAATTTTTAATAAATCAAAATTTTAATTGCAATTTAAAGAAAAATTCTCCAAGGTGTGCATTTTTAATACATGTCGATCTGAGTAACTAGATTAACCCTTTCTAAGGCCGTGTGAAGTATGCTTCCCACCAAATTTATCCATCTTTGGATGAAATTATGTAGGTTGCCATAAGTTCTGACAAATTTTTTTAGTAAGTCAAAAACATAGATGCTTCAGTTCTTTATCTCAGACAAAATAATGTGTCTTGATTTATTACTTTATTAATGAACCAAATTAATTAATCAAATTAAATTTATCTAATAAGCTAAATGAATCCCTTTTCATATTCTAATTTCAAGCCTAAAAATATTTTAACATAATATGACTAGAAAAAAATGGCACTTTCAAGGGTTAAACCTGTGTATTTCTGCGCGTTGGCACTCTGCATTTTTCTTTATTATTAGTAAATAAAGATTATAATCAAAATAACATTCTAAATCTATTGATATTAAAAGTTCTAAGTAATATGTTGTTGCCATTTCATTTTGTCGTTAGGCAGTAACTATGGTGCCTATGATTTTGATGGACAAAAGCTATGATTTTTATTGGGATGTTATGTTGGTAATATCATAAGAAGTCATGTTAAGACTCATTTTTCTTTTAAAATCTATTTTTGGAGAAATACGACTGATGAATTTTAGTGTATGATTTTTTCCCATCCATATTACAAGTCTGTATCAGACTAAAACCCGATCTGCCAAAAGGTTGGATGCGATATAAAATACATGCTCTTCTCTCTTTACTATTGATCGAAGCTAAACTCAAAACTTGTCATATTCTGAAATAATACGAGAATATTAGGGGAGGGGGGGAGGATGTATTTCAATGATTTGCGATAAGTAGAACTTCTTATCGAAAATCTACGAAAAATTTAAGTCAAAGTTTCTTTATAGTTGTAAAGTCTTTAACTGTCGAATACGATTCCAACTTGTTAATACATATTATCAGTGGTAAAACATTATTCATAAAATTATCAAAAAACTCATCTACAAGGTACTACTTCAGAGTATGAATAAGTAGTATTAGCTGTCGCATCGATTCTGCTTATCATTATCATATTATTTCATTGTCATTTACTAAGTAAATGCTGCGGAATAACTGATTTCCAAAGCGCGATTATGCAGCTAGGTCTGTGGAAAAGCGGCTTAATGCACCTTTTGAATGAAAATGAATGCATTCCTTGCATTCGTCTGTTGCTTGTCTAGACGGCAAATTGTAAATATATCTCTCCCTAGTAAAATGCGCCTCCTTGTAAATAATTGTTTCATACTGTATGCAGTAATGATGTAATTATGTACTTCAATTTAGTAGGGATGATTAAAGAAAGTAGTTGAGAGTGAATACTTGGAAACTGAGGATAGAGTACCTCATTTAGAGGAGTGTTTTAAAATGCAAGGGAAAGAATATTTTGGATACGGCCTGAAGTGCGAACTTGAATGACTGAATTTTTGATACAGTTTCTAATGTTAGATCTCGTTGGTATTTATTAAGATTCGGGAATTTTAATGTTAGCTATCGTCGATGTGTAATTTTTAAAAAAATTTTTAACGGGTTTAATTTTCTAAAAATTAAATTATGTTATTTATAGGAACAACTTCAAATAAAAATGAATGCTGTTTTAAGTTGGTATACTTAAGATAGAAATTCTATTTAACCGTGCTTTCAAAATTACTTTATTTTTCACTGCTTTAATTGAAAGATAGAAGCATTTTTAATTTAACTTCTGAATAGCGCGAGATTTGTGTATTTCCTATGTTTCTACAAATTAAAATATTGTAATTTCAATTACTTGGCATTGATAAGCCGTATCTCGTTCATACGTTTGAGATAATTACCTGGCATTGATAAGCCGTATCTCGTTCATACGTTTGAGATAATTACCTGGCATTGATAAGCCGTATCTCGTTCATACGTTTGAGATAATTACCTGGCATTGATAAGCCGTATCTCGTTCATACGTTTGAGATAATTACCTGGCATTGATAAGCCGTATCTCGTTCATACGTTTGAGATAATTACCTGGCATTGATAAGCCGTATCTCGTTCATACGTTTCAGATAATTACCTGGCATTGATAAGACGTATCTTGTTCATACGTTTGAGATAAATGCTAAATCTTGTCTTTTTCGAGGAAATTTTTAATCAGAATGTGTATTAACTGGACCAAATTGCCTTCAACCTTTGTATACTATTTCCATTCATCAGCGAATACCCGCATTATATTTCTGTAAAAAGTATCTATACTCTCTAAATTTTTTTTCTGGCATTTTCTCAACCACCGGGGGCGGCACCTCGAAAAGACGATGAGATGATTCCGTATGGTGGTTGGATCTCGCCACCCTGGAAGGTATACAAAATGGTGGGGAATCTGGCTCCTCGCATCGATGATGAGACGTACTTCCTTTGGGAAGGGTTGTACTGTGGCCGGTGATGGCCCTTAGGACTCAACCACAGTTCCCGCCAGTGTTGCTGTTGCGGTGGTCCGGTCATTCAGTATTATTTATCCGTGTGCCTTCGGACGGGTCGGAGAGTCAGTGATATGACTTTTCACAAATTCTCTAATAAAATCTTTGCCCCACCCCCTCACCCCACGTAAAATTATATCTTTGCATGGCATTGTCGGAAAATCATTACAAAATTTTATTCTTTTGTGTGTATCTAACATTTTTATTGAATTATTTATCGTTCTATTTTAATGTTTGATTCCTGACATACAGTTAATATATAAATACTCGGAAATCAAACATGCATTTTGGGCCCTTTTTTTGTATTAATTGGGGGAAAAAAATTTCTTTTAGAACTACAGTTGTAGTCACAAGATAATCTTCCAAAATGTATTCACTTTGGTCATTGCGGGTTTGAATTTTCGCCCTTACATGAGTGGTCAAATGTAGGCTGCAAGATAGTCAACTTTGAATGGATTTGGTTTAACATTTAATAAGATTGTACGTTTTAGATGTTAAACGTTGTGTACCAAATGTTGTCTGGCTGTCTATTTACGTTTTGAAGTTATAGAATTTATTGTTCTCGAATAGTCGGACAGACAGATTTCCTCTGAACGAAGATTGTTTAAAATTTGATAGAAATCTATAAATTTGGTGTAGTCTCTATACCAAATTTCAAAGTCTGGCTTAAATAAGTTTTAGGACATACAGATGAACAACACAATTTCAAAAATTCTTTTTTCGGCCCCTAGAAGAAGTAAAGCGTGGAAATTCTCTAAAATCTCGAAGTCATTTTTTTTTCGATTACAATACTTTTATACATTTGAGGTTTTTTTTTTTATATAAATCCCCAAATTCTATTCTAACGCGACAAAAAGCTAAAAGCGAAATCGCAAGTTAAACAAGATGTTCCCAATCAAATTCTTTTACGAACAGTTGCGAATCTGAATACGAAATGAAAAATCACATGTTTGTTTGTCAGCCATGCTAACCCTGGAGGTTTTATACCGAAAAGACGAAAATTGCATTCTTAAGAGTAATGGATGATTTTTTTTTTCTTCGAGATGCCGAGCGTTGCCATGGAAACAAAGACTTTTAGCTGCTAAAGTCGGTTATTTAAGATCTTTTTTCTTCTTATTTTTTTTAATTAAGGGATGTAATTTCGAGAAAGAATAATTCGGTCTTGAATATCAAAGTAGAAAGGAATAAGATATTTTTGAGATAAAGTTTACAGTCTTTTTAATTGTTTTGAAAACTAACAGCCAAATAAAAAGAAAGAACAGTAAACACCGATAGAAGTAAGTGCTAATAAGAATTTGTAACAAGTGAGAAATGTTTTTTACTGTAATGTTACGAAATGGCATAAATATATCATCAACAATACTTAAAAGGAAAGTATTTTGTGGTTTTATCAAAGCCCACATGGTTCTGCAGCATTCTTTTTTTCCCTCCGTTGTGATTGGAGAACTGGGCACAATACATGGCGAAGAATGATACCGGAAAACTGAAGTAACAATAAAACAAATAAAGGAAATTCGAACTTCATTTTTAGTTGTCGCTTATAATGTTTTAGGCTTAGTTCATCTATCTTGATTTTAGTTTTAAAATTTACTTTCAATTATATAGCAACGGTGCAAAAGGGTTTATTTTAAAATTAGGCCTTATATTGCAATTATCTTAAGAAATAAGGCTCACTTTTTGATTAAAACTCGCTATATATATATATATTCCAATTTAAATCTTAGTTAATTTCCAAATTTTCATCATGATTTAGCCCGTACTAACTTCAGTCTAAAATGTTCTCTTGTTTCCTGATCCGATTCCCGTTTTTTATTCAATTAATTCTACATGCGCCCTATAAAACGGCTGGTCTCAGCATTTTCCCACGCTCTGAGTGTAGGGATGAAAATCCTTAATTGTTTGCAACATTTTTTAAAGATACCTAACTTTTCTTTTCCTAAATCTACGCGGGCCAAAGAAATCCCCTTAAAAATATCACAGTAAAATCACAGAGGGGAAAACTTTCGATCTCTTTTGTACTTGTATCGCGATGTAAACGGGCTTCAGTTTTATCATCGCTTCTTTACATAAAATACCTCACTTAGTGAAATGAATCGATGTTTAAAAATTCAAAAGTTTCTTCTATTAGGCCACGCAACTCCTAATATATATGCTTTAAATTTAAAAAAAAAAAATGAGCAATTTAGGCCATTTTTAAAAATTTTAATTTAAGAAAAATAATAGAAATTGTTGTATTTTTGAAAATGATTTCAAACAATAAACAATAGTAACGTTCACATAAAGTATATTAAATATCGTCGCAAAACCTGTGAGCATAAATCCAATAACTAAAACAATGGGAAGCATATTTATGTTCCAAAATGTAAGTACATATCGCAACACATATCGAATTTTTTATAAAGTAATTAGGGGATTTCACCCCTTACTTGCTTTCCCTCGCCAATTCGATTCTGTCCTCGAACCATACGTATCCTGAGGTTAGTGTGTTTTCCTGGGGATTGATTCCTTCCCTCCAGACATCAAAATTAAATGGAAACAAACTGTTTCAAAAGTGTCATGAACAATAAAAGCTCTATTCCAAATAAAAAAAGAAATGTTTTAGAATTAGTTGAAATTCAGAAGAAATCTCATCATAATTTAAACTTTTTTCGTTGAAATTGAGATCTGGAAGCCTTTCACATTTCTTTCTACGTGTGATATCGCTGGACGTTCCATTACTTAAAACGCACAAAGCAGGGGTGATGCGTGTATTGCTTAAGTATTCAGACGACTGTAAGCCGAAAGGCGAAAAATTTCGTTACTGGAGGAAAGGTAAACAAACCAGAATACTATTCATTAGTGTTGCCACAAATGGGATGTCTAAAAGTAGAATTAACAAATAACATTGTTTGAAACTCATTTGTCTGGCATTAAATGTTTTTTTATTTTAATTAACTGCTATTATACATAAGATTTGTTTATTGTGAACATGATACGGTTTCACGATATTGTTATTTCATTTTTTTAATTGTCTTGTAAATTGTACTGATATATACAGAATCCTTCTTTAGCTTCAAAAAATGGGAGAAAATCGCACGACTAAATATTGGATAAAACAATGAAAACGGTTTGAATTTCATATATGTGTCACGGTTGGTCAAGCGATCTGACCTGCCAACACATACTTTCGTCCTTATTATTAGTGTAGATAACCTTAATTAATATATTTAAAATAAAACAAGTTATTATTTTTAGCACAGTAATGGTGTTTAAAATCTGAAAAAGATTAAATTGCAAGAAATACATAAATGAATAAATGCATATTTTAATAATTTGAAATTCAACTATTGAAAACTGCTGCATCATTTCTCGTTTTTATTTTATTTTCTCGCTGCCTTTGTCGAGTAGCTGTTTCGCCAGAGTTAATGTTTACACAAAATTTCAATTAAATATTTTGCTTAACTAATTTTTAATAACTTTTTCAACTAAGTACTTTTAAACTTCAAATTTTGATAAATGTATAGTTCATACTATTTTAGAAACCTTGCACTATTCTTTCATTTTACTACGCATTTCCCTATTTTATGGCAATAACTTTTTTCTTGCAATTATAAAAAAAAAGTGTCTCTGTTTAGAATTGTACACTCTAATCATCATTGCTTAGTTCTGCAATGTATCCTATTTGCAAATACAATAAATCTTCAAAATAAATAAAGCAGGCCTTATACCGAAAACTACTCAATATGGAAAAATAAGCGCCGAAATCATTAACAATGGTATAAAATATCTGATTTAGATATTAGTAGAAAGAACGAAAACTATCTGGATTTCATTTACTGCGATAAGAATATTCTGTCAAAATTCACTTAACCAAACCTTCTTTGAATCAAGACAAAAAAATTATAACAATTAAATTGGCATAACTGAAAACATAATTTTTTGAATTTTAATATGATGTAAAAGTTATTTTTATGATATTTTCAGTAATGATCACGAAAAACATCAAAATGCCTCTTTGTTTTAATTAATCAATATTTCGTTTACAATTTTAAAAAAATCTCTCTGGGTTGCATATTCTCAATCTCCCAAGTTTATATATAGTTTGTTAGATGGAGGGCAAATGTTCTGACCTGCGGAGTGCCAACCCGTTCAGATACTTTCTTTCGCCACAGAATATCCCCGAACTTGGAATCTCTAGGATTCCCTGTCGGTTGAAAGGATATACGTGGGAGTATTTATTAAGATAAAAGTATACACATAAAAAGACAAAAAAATCAATATACACAAAAAAAGACATAAAATATCAATATACACATAAAAAGGCATAAAATATCATCAATACACATGAAAAGTAACTATATACAATATTATAATGATGAGGGAGGTGTTCGGTGGGGAGTATGAGTAGATGAAATCTATTGAAGGTAATATATTCTGGAGAAGAGCTTGGTTGAGAAATGAAACGAAAATTTATACTGGACTTGGGTCTGGAGAAATCAATTCCTCGTTCTCTTGTAGGAACCGCACAAGATTTCTAATTTTAACCTTGGACATCTTGTTTCTCATAACGTTGGTCCACCAGATATTTTCTAGGTCGTGGATGGGTTTTTTGAGATGAAAAGATGTGGTGAGAGGGCAGCTAGTGGCATAATGAAGGGGATCGCCTACTTCGCCGCAGCCACATTGATCAGATCCTTTAATATGGAATCTCTTGAAATATGAAGGGAAAGGGCCATGGCCAGTTGCAAAGATGATGTCAAGCCTATTCCAAGATGATGGGTTAAAGGACACTTTCGAGATGATTTGATGGATGTTTCTGCCAGTTGAGCCATTATCCCATTCTTCTTGCCATCGCTGTAGGCTCAATTCATTTACAATACTTTTCAGATGGCTTCTAGGAGCTGGGTATTGAACGGGCGTACCTGCACATTTTGATTAGTAGTAGAGATTTTTATTTTAGACATAAGTCTTTTGGCGTTACAATATGCGTTAACTGTCAAGGATTCATAAAAATTGTTAAATTTCAATTGTTAATTGTAAATTTTTAACATTTCGTTTAGAAATAATTGCTTTTTTAACGTTGTGATGTGAGTACTTATCGTCCTGAAATGCTAAGCTTTTGAACACCGTATTATATTGAATAGCTGTTAACACCACGCATGATTTTAAACCTCACTTCAATTTTAGCTCAAGATTGATCTTGCGTCTGATTCTGGAGACAGCAAGCCTAGAAAATGACACACACCCTCAATTAAATGTAAAATTATATTATTGCTTGACTACTGTAAAACATATGTACCTTATCGAAGAAGTCGCTTTTTGTACATGCCCATGATTTTTCACTTTTAATTCAGATTTTATTGTACTTATTTGCCAAATAAGTTCCAATATTGCACTGTTTCTGCGTCAATTAAAACGAAACGAAAGAATGTTTCATCAGCCACATTCCTAAGGCCTTCTTCCTGAAAGCTACACTCTATTCCAGCTATGGTTTACAACTTAACACACGGCCAGTTCCAACTAAAACAATCATCGCTACATTTCAACAATGGCCACTTGCCCCATTTCCCCCTTAACTCATAAAACCCGACACATCAAAATTAAACCATTAAATCATCCCAAATTACAGCCAACCCTTGCTGAAAACCACACACCAATAAATTTTGCACCAAACATATTGTTTCCCTCGTACAAAAAAAAGAAAATCTCATGCCTTTGATTGAAACCAACTTGAAGAAACATTGTCTGGACAAAGCCCGACAACCGCAGGAATATTCAGTTCGAAAAGAGGCTTTTATATCCTCTTTGGCAGCATGCCCTGGAGGCTTTGATCCGTTCTCCGTTCTCCAATGATGTCTTTTGGCTTCCTATAATATTATTTGGAGGGATAATAAATGGATTCTGTGTTACGCGTTGTTGGGAGTCGAAGCCGATGTTGTTTTTTTTAGTGCTAGATGTGTTTCGCTAAGTCTGGTAGTCCAGTAAGAATGGTTATGGTTGAGGGATTAGCGAAGTCGATTAATATGAACGTCCACGGGTTGACTAGTCATTTAGAGGGGTATTATGAGGTTTATGGGATTTCTTTTTTTATATTTTGAACGGTTGAATGTATTCACCCGTTCTTTTATACGTAGGCGTTAATTATCTTTGGTGCAAATTATTGCTTAAAAATGTAAAAATTGAGTCATTTGCGTGGTTATTACCGTTGGCTCGGTATGCATAAATTAAAAATTTATATACACATAATTTTTTTAGAAAAATATTACTCTGTTATTTCATTGGGGTTTGGAATTCAATATGAGAAATCAGCTTCAATCTTTTGATGCACGTTTTATTTTAAATTTTTACTGATGTCATTGTTGAGTACGCAAATAAATTATCAGATTTCCCGAACTCTGTCTATTGTGGTGTTAATATAATATTACAAATTAATTAGTTTAAGTAACATAACGGTGATTTTGATTAACAGAACAACCGCGACGACCCTAAAAAAACACATGAAAATACATAACTCTTTTTCCAAATGATCAAAATTCTCTTACTAGTTTATTCGGCCTATTCCAGAGGAATATGAACTAAAAATACTAACAAACTAATAAGATTCTCATTGATAAAATAAATCTAATTTATGAAAGTGTTTGAATTCTAGAGTGTGTTAAATTGTTACAAATATCCTATTTACAAAATAAAAAAATATGATTTGAGTTGCCTGATGAATAATAATAAATTTTGCCATTCATTTTAAATCCAAATGTAGTTTATTTAAACTTGCATACACACTTGCATGCACAAATTCATATTCGCATACACAAACTCACAATACTTGCATACAAAACTTGCATACACAAATTCACAATACTTGCATACAAAACTTGCATACACAAATTCACAATACTTGCATACAAAACTTGCATACACAAATTCACAAAACTTGCATACACAAATTCACAAAACTTGCATACACAAATTCACAATACTTGCATGCACAAATTCACAATACTTGCATGCACAAATTCACAAAACTTGCATGCACAAATTCACAAAGCTTGCATACACAAATTCACTACTCCAATCCGCCATAAGGCACTCGGAAAAAACTGAATGACGAACCACCGAGCAATTCTGGCGGGAACTGTGCTTGAGACCTAAGAGCCGTCACTGTCCACGGTACAATTCTTCTCTACGGAAGTACGTCCCACCATCGATGGGAGGTAGCTAACCCCCACTTTTTATTACACCCACCAAGATGGCCAAGAACCAACCACCATACCGGAAGCTTCTCATCTTCATTTTGGGATGCCCCCCAAAGGGAACATACACACTACAAATGAGGCATAAATGTTTCAGTTCTTTAACATTACAAAATCATGCTAATATCACTGATATCATTAATATATTGTCATGTTGAATATCAATTTAAAATTTTCTTTCACCCGCCGAATATACTGGAATCTTATGAGTGTAGACAATCTGGACATCTTGGCGAGGTTCTTAAAATAAAACACCCCATTTGAAATGAAAAAAAAAAGTCAAGTTTTTTTAAGTAATAATTCGTAATATTTTAAATATATGTTAGTTCAGGTAAATAAAATAGGAAAAAAAGCTTATCTTTGTGGGTCATTCTTGGAAACAATACTGGATCATTTCGATTGATCAATATTAATGGTAGAGATAAAATTGAAACCAGGATGATATAAAAACTAGGTTGACCTAATCTGGACAGTTTTGTAAAGTTCATAATATCGAAAATCTTATTTGAACTTTAAAAAAAATTCTATGTGTCTGTTAAATGTCTGTAAACTCTAGTAAATAAAACAGAAAAACTTATCTTTATGGATCTTCCTTGGAAATAGCAGTGACTTTTTTTGGCTGACAATATTAAGGGTAGAGATTAAAACGCAACGCAGGTGCTATACAAACTAGACTGTCCTGATCACTTCAAGTGATTTGTCGCGGCATACGCGATCCGTCCAATAAGACCTACATTTCTGAAAGTAACTGATAGAAATTGATACTAAATTTCGCAACATTGTAGCTTCTTTTTTCTAATTTTCTTGTAAACTGCCCTGATATCAAACAGAATTCTTCTTTAGCTTTAAATAATGGGTAAAAGTCATGCAAATAATATTTGATGAAACAATGAAAATAGTTTGAATTTAAAGGCAATAGTCTAAAATATTGTCCCGGGTTCGAATCCCGGTTCAGGCATGGTTGTTCTTCATCTATGTTCTATCTGTGAAGTGTGTGAATGTGCCCCCCTGTAAAAAGGGGTTGTGCAAGCGAATGTGTGAGTTTCATCTTCATATGAGCAAGAAGTCAGACTTCTGCCCTTGGGTGCTCAGGGGCCTTTACCCTCAGAAGCTACTGCAACCCCTTTCCGTGGTGACACGGCATCATCATCAGTCTAATATATTAATGGATTTTAGGCAAATAAAGGTTTTAAAAAAAATGCCAAAATTCTGGAAAAAATTGTGTGGTATTCTATTACTATTGATAAAAAGACAATTTCTTAAATTTTGAAAAGACGCAAAATTTATTTTAGTGTAAAAATATTTTCGGAACAAATTTGAACAAAATTTATCCTATTCAAATTTACCACAATTCAGTGAATTCTTTAACTTATTAAAATGTTAAAAGAAAATATATTAAGATGCACATTTTCAAACATCAATATATATATAAAATATGGTAGATATTGGTCAAACGGTATAAAGCGCCAACACGCATACACACATTCGTCTTTATTATTGTTTGAGACATACTTTTGAAGTAAAAGTGAATTTGAATTATAAAACTTTAATATGTGTAATAGCTCTGAAGAATTTATCCGCTACGTGAGTTTATAACTGCTTTCTTATCAATCAATATAGCCGCCTTCCTACAAATACCAGTATTATGAGTTTCCACTCAGGTTTGTTTCCCTCGGCACCTCATATGAGAGAGAGAGA
The DNA here is from genome assembly GCF_947563725.1 of Argiope bruennichi. NCBI lineage: Eukaryota > Metazoa > Arthropoda > Arachnida > Araneae > Araneidae > Argiope > Argiope bruennichi. The sequence goes on along the minus strand of NC_079154.1, from coordinate 53,172,407 downwards.
ACGAAGGAAAAAAAAAGGAACAACAATATTGTCGCTACCCTATTGGATATCAGCATCGGATTAAACTTCTGATCCAATTTCGGACTAGGTGTTGGCGCGGAAAAGAACATACTGAGCAGAAGATAAATCTTTTCTGCACTTGCCTATGAAATAAACGAAGAGAAATGGGCCCCTCCAACGAGGGGGGAAAAGTTCCCTTAGAAAAAGTGAGACTCGAGTCAAGACACAAAGTCTTGCCCGAAGCCATCTTGAGCTTGCACCACCCCTCCCCGCATCCTTTTGATGTGGGGGGGGGGATGCAAGTCAGTTGGATGTGTCACTAATCTCGACTAGTGTAGCGCAGAAAGAGAATTTCTTGAAGGAATTTATTTGAGGATGTTGGAGAGGAATAAAAGATCCGATTTTTGCTTCACCGCATTCTGCAGACGATCTCTCAAGATGAGAAGGTACATGATATTCGACACACAAAAAAGTATTTTTCTCTTTCTTGATTTTTTTTTTCTCTCTCTTCCATCTCCCATCTGATATGACATAAACAAGATAAATACTAGGCAAAATAAAAGAAACACACAATTATTGCATACTGAACGGGATTGATGTTTCCGAAATGTTTTATGAGATGAAACATTTTTCTTAAACTGTCGCTTCACAATGCGTCGAATCTGGATTCAAATATTTGATCCGATGTTTAAGTCAAGTGATTCGTCAGTTTTTAGGTAGATTCTTATACGACGACTACCTATTGCAATGGTTCTCATGACAAGACGTCGAGAAAATTTTTTCAGTTCTTTACCGCTCATGGTCCCTAGAATCTAAAACAACCCTTCATTATAAAGTTGTATATGTAATATGCGTATAATACTTTGCCCATGTCATCTTGCGAACGGGATAACTAAAGTAATATTGTTTGTATTTGGAATATGTTGTTAGAAATGTAAAAACCTCAGATGAGTTCATAGATGGGTCGTCTAATTCATAGGGGGTTTGAAATTTTCATTTCGCTATAACTTTCTTACTAACGAAGATAGAAAAATAAATCCAATTAGCAAAATTAGCGTCCCGTTTAGACGAGCAAGTTCTTCGATGACTGCAGTACCTCAAAAAGTAGGGGCTGAAAAGTGATTTTTAAGCCCTAATATTGACTGTTTCTAACATCAACAATTTATATTGCCAGGTAATAACTTATATGTAAAGAAATCTACCTTTCCTTTTTTTTACAGTTGCAACAGTGTGTTGGATGTTTGATCCAACATTTGAGTGTTTGGTTAGGCCAATTGATGGCGGAAGAAAAAGTTGCAATTGTTGAGGCCGAATTTGTTTTGTATTGTTTTATTCTAACTTGTGAATTTAAAAAAAAATAAGACATAAAAAACATCATGTATCTGATGAATGGCGGCAAAATGACTCATTTGTTTTATTTGACCTTGTGCTTACACAAACGAATGAGTTTTTACGAATGTTCGAGAGGTTCTTTGTTTAGGTCTGAAGACAAATATCGAAACACTCGCCAAAGTCATATGTTCGGCGCTGAATTTAGAACTCTTGCAACCTTGCCCCACGGTGCTACAAATTATCTAATGTCCAAAGTTGGATCTTGTTTATAATGTCGTGTTTTTATATTATGAAATTCCTTTGAGCATTTCTCACATTGACACTTCATTGTTATCATATTATCACATCATCATTAATTATCAATCATTATTACATCATTGACATTATGTTATTATGTTCATATTATTAAGTGGTAGCGCTTTGCCTTCGATATAGGATACCCACTGGTTCAGACCTTATTCTGAAAGTCGAGATCCAATTTGAAGTGCTGATCTAAAAATCCGTGAAGGTCAATGTGTTTTATTTATTACCAACAGCCTTTAGTGGACTGCTGGTTCAATACTGGCTGACAGGAGTTCTTTTTGGGCTCAATTAAATCTCTTATGCATAGTTTGACGCTTATGATTTCCTGGACAAAGTATTATCCAGCAACAAATTGTAGCAGCCATTAAATTTCTGTTTATTGTGTAATTGAACCTTCATAATGGTGTCGTATCCCATGACATCATACACCAATGAAATATTAAATGCCTGGGTAATCTATGTTGAATTTCATATTGTCTTTTGCTGTAATGCAATTTCATTTTCGGTTTTAAATATAAAATTCTCAAGCAATTAGGAGAATTTTTTCCTATCTTTGAGCTATGGTAAAAAACAGGCGATTAAACATTTAAGGAAACAATGGTAATGGTTTTAATTCTACTGCAACAATAAGTATATTGTCGAAAATTTTGTAAAAAAAAAGAGGAGAGGTCTCGAAAATTTTCGAACTTCAGAAAAAAAAATCAGCAGTTGGTACAATCATTAAAATTTAGTTTTGTGCTATAATATTTTCAGAATTTTAGATAATTGATTCTGAGTTAGATTTGTGCGATAATATTTTGGAAATTTTTTAAAGCTTTAGAAGAAGAAAAAAAATTTCTCAGTAATTAAATTGATACTGTCATTAAGAAAAATTCGATAATATTTTCCGTATATCAGAAAATGGCTTCGGAATTAGTTTTGTGCGATTATATTTTGTAACATTAAAAAAAAAAATCAGTTTTGTGCGATATTTTCGGGTGTTTTCATGGTAAACCCAAAATCCAGTTTGTAATCCAACATTTCAAAACAAATCGCTCCGAAGTGCGATTATGCCGAATTTAACAGCCGTAGACCATTCCGTCTGCCTGTAGAACGCAAACACGCACATTCTTTTACATTATTTTGAATATTAATGTTTTATATTTCATTAATTATCATTATTTTTATTTTTCATTTTTAAATTTTAGGATTACGCTAAATTTTTTCTTCAGTTAAACTAAAGTTTCGAACATCTCTGTATTTTCGCCAATCACTTCGTATTATATAACAGAACGGAATGGAACATTGCTACTGCGCATGCTCAGTAAAAATAAATTTTAACTGACGAAAATTGCTGTTCTCTGAATTTTTTTTTTTTTTTATTGCTATTGGTGATCCATCTATAAGATGAAGTAGAGCCATTCCACCTGAAGTTTTCCCACAAAATTTCTGAAAAATTGGAAGATAGTATTGCATTAAATACTTGATGGGTTTAATAACACTTATCAAATTAAATAAATTCATGATTAAATTTGTAAATAGGGTTTTTTTTTATCTGTTATACAAGAATATTCCCCTTCCTTTGTTATCATTAGGCAAATTATCCCTCTTATCATTATCCTTCTGTTATCATTAAACAAAAATTTCGTGACAGAGACATTTCATCATAAGCGAATTACCGAGTTAATACGAAACATTGATTACAATCAGTATTACAAATCGAGGGATGCGCTATTGGTTAATCCTGAAAAGGAAATGCGATCTATCTGAAATGAATTGTTTGAGGATGGACATCGAAACGTTTATGCTAACCATAATCAAATTTGAATCTCCAAAATGACAATACTGAATCTACGGTGCACGAATTTGAACGTATTAAACTGTATTATACAGCATTAGTTAGAGATTAATCAGTTTGTGTTACCGCAAATATTTGTTATCGAAAAGTACTAATATTGTCGAAAAGGGGTGGATATTCGAATGGTTGAAATGATTGTCCTAGCTGTAGTGAATAAAATGTAAGATGCATTTGTTAAAAAGTATTTTAGATTTTTTTTTTTTTTTTTTTACTTTATTGTGCAAAATGTTAAATATTTGTAAACTGTTTTATCGAGATATATTAATTTTAAGTGGACTATTATTAGCCAAATAATAGTTGAGATTTTTAACTATTAGTTAGATAATTATGTTGAAAGGTCTATTTTTATAAAAAAAATATAAAATAAAATTATATTTTAATGTTTTACAATCTGGATAACTTTTTTTATAAGAATTTAATTTTGTTTCTATGTTTACTGTATGGAAAGCAAAATTCATTTTATATTTGCATAATTTTCAAAATTTAAAAAGTTGTCTTTTTAATTTTATTCTATTTAATAGTGACGCGATCTTTTGTTGAATTTTTGTAGATTTGCGAAAATATTTTTTTGTCTAATTTCTATCAATAAATTACATGGTTGCATTGAAGTTCAAACCGTTTTCTTTAAATCATTAACTATCTGATCACGTATTTTTTTTCTCTTTTTAATGTTAAAGAAGAATTATTTTGTTTAATATTTGTATAGTTTACGAGGCAGATAAAATGAAATTACAATGATGCGATTCGTAAGATGGGTCTCCGTTCGAAAGTCCCATGTACACGATGAACTGTCGTATGTAGGATAATTAAAATGACACATTTTTAATGTCTGGCAGTTTATTGCATCATGGATATGAAGTTATATCTAAATGAATTAAGTGAGCTGATATCCCTGGCGAACCAGCTTGTTGGCAAAGGTCATACATAAAATTTTCCATTCTAATTATTTTTAACTATATTTTATATACCGAATGTGAATAATAATTAGTTAAGCATTGAAAGTTAAATAAAATTTCTATGTATTTTGAAATTAAATTCCATATTTTCTCAGAAAATAAAACTTTCTTTCAAATAAATATAAACGTCTGATTGAGGATAAATCAGTCATTCTTTAAATATAATTTTTGATTATCCTACCTTAGATTTAGAGAATAGATATTTTATGCAACTTGGATATTAATCAAAACTGGAAATGCTCAAATGAATAAAAAAAGTTATTGTTTTCAGGGGGGAAAATGGTTGGATTTTGAAAAATAAATATTTAATTTTTTTAATATTCTCTTGTTTAGACCATTGTCTAATTTGTGCTACTTTTAATAATTTAAAATGAAAAATTTATTTTAGTAGCTTACCCACTGAGTCACTGGTTAAGGACTAGCAATAATTCTAATCTCTTTTAAAACTACCCGTAAAAAGTAATCATTTAAAATATCATTGTTTTTAAATTCAATGAAAGATCTACCTAATTCTTTATATTTGGAAAAAAAATTCTCTTTCGTTGGTTGCTTTGTTTGCCTTGAAAATTGATTACAAAACTCATCTCTAAGTAATTATTTCTTTCATTATTTCTTGAAACCAACTTTTAATCATTTTTTTTCGGAAAAAATAGTTCTTTCTACTACTCTCTAAATAAGAAAATTCAATAATTGCCAGTATAAAATTCCAAAATGATAATATTCAAAGCTCTGACCAGATAAAAATGAAAATCTTAAGAAGACTTCCCTCTTTGATTGACCAATGAACATTGAAATGATTGGTTTTTGTATTTTATATTGATTTATAGAAATCATTTTTGTGCTATGATAACTACAAAATTTAGCTTAATTTTTACTTAACTAAAATTTTAATAAAAAATATCAAAAAAAAAATTGTTATGAGGTGCATATTTTTACCTTCCAAATTAAATTACACAAGAAGACGGCACAGACTGAAAAATTGAGTTCACGAGATTTAATATAATGGTAATATGCCTTTAGAAAGTCATTCATTAAAATATTAAAGCACTTTGGCCATCTTTTAAATTTTAAATTTAATTTACGTGAAATTAAAATTAATTAAACTAAATTTAAATTAAATTAAATTTTAAATTCAAATTTAATTTTGAATATTTAAATTTAATTTTGAATATTTAATAAGGTGCATTCATACTTTTTATTTTTTTCTATAAATTTAATTATAATTCAAGAATTAAGAAATTTAAATAATTTTTATATAAAAAAATGGACAATATATAAATTAAAACTGTTTGTAATGGCGCCTTACTTACTATGCTGTTCGGGTTGTCAGCATTGACGACATTTTATTATTATATAAGCTATGCTGAAAGTTTTATGGCCATTACCCGGAAATTGGCTGACTATTCCGCTATAATATCTCAACGAATGGACATTCTAAATGTATATCTCCATTATACTAAATCTCATCCCGAACTTAATTTTTCAAACCGTGTCCTCCTCTTGTGAGCCAAATTTTGTGGTTCTCGGTCTAACGGTCAGTCCTGTAGAGCACCATTAATGCCCACACACACATTCATTTTTATTATAAATAGAGTTGAAATATGAATGACATTATATTTTATATACACTCATTTTATTCTGTAAATAAAGTACCAAATTACTATTATTATGAAGTTATTTGTAACTTTTATGTCACAAAAATGTGTTTTTCAGTTAATAATACCTATTGTAATTAAGCTGTTTTAGGTTTACAAAAGTACATTCAATAAAGTAAAAAAATTAATTTCTGTCGTTCGGAAAAAGATCTTATTTTCACATAAACAATTTGCAGATTAACTAGGTAATGTGAAAACAAACAATTTTCTGATAAAATTATCCAGCCAGATTCTTATTAGGTTATCCAAATAATCTTCTGAAGACAGACAGTGTGAGAAGTGGAATAGTTGCTTTTATTCTTACTTGCTTACTTTTTTTTTTGTTTTAGCAGACCTGTTTGTATTATCTCCAAATTACCTAGATATGAATACCTAAGATACCTACATAGATATCTAATATGAATTCTTTCCTATCGTCATGCTACTGTTTCTGCCATTCCATCGAAAACAACAACTTTTATTAACTCCCAATTGAAAGAAACGTATCCGATGACATTATTTTAGCTCAGTAACCTCTGTAGAACACCCAAAATCTCGTCTGCACTCAATCCCAACAGTGGAAAAAAAAATGACACGCAACCGGAGTGCCCGCAACAGCCAATTACTCCCATACATTGGCGACAACCAAAGTAACTTTTTTTTTTACTTCTCTTCTGGAGAAGCAGATTTCTTTCATTTCTTCCTATTACATCATTCATGCTTTCTTTTTCAACTCTTCTTTTTTTCTTTCTTCTTTTCCCTTTCCTTGAAAGTCTTAACGGTATTTCGTCTCAATTTTTCTCACTTTCATCCAACCTCTATTAAAATCGGGGGACTTCACCTGCCAAGCCCCTCCCTCCCACAAGTGAACCTTTCTAGCCCCATTAATCATGGGAACACTCTTTTCCTTTGGATGGAAAGGGTTGCCAGAAAAATGGAGGGCTTGTAGGATGGAGTGAACATCGCTTGGTTTCACATGGGAGCTTGGAGATTCAAGTAAAGATGTGTTACCAGAAAACTGATTTGGTAGACGTGCAGTACTTGGATTAAACTCTGTTGAATCCATTAGGCTATACAAATTTTGGCTCGCCCCTCCTTTTCTCCCTTAAATTAACAAAAACAGATAATTTTCTATTGATTTTTAATTTTATCTCTATATTAGCAGCTTTTGAGTGGCAAATTTTGATCGAATGACATAACAAAGGTGCGGGTTTCTTTCAAAATACTAGTTTTCAGTATCACTCTTATAAGAAGACATTTAAACTAATTTTAAACAAAATTGTAAAAAAATTGCAAAAAATAAAACATTTTAACGCAATATGAATACTTAATTAAAAGTTTATCGGAGCTCTTGACATGCAAATGAAACAAGCATCTGTGAAGGCACTTTGGACCTCATTGATCTCAAAATAAATACGTTTGAATACGCAAAACAGTATCTTTGGAGCTTTCAATTGAAACGATATTTGATTCTGATTTGAATAAATGCAAACATAGGATCCTTGTGAATTAAATGGAAGCGCAAAGTTTAATTTGCCTTGAAGTTAACTAGAAAAAAAGATAATAGGATCTTTAAAATTACGAAGCCAGTTAGACAGTTATACTATTTGATGAGTTGGCGTTGTAGACAGGTGAAATCATAGCTAAATAAAAGTTTGATGTAAACAAAAATGAAATTAAATTATTTTTTATTAAGAGGGAAGCTTATTTCGAAAAGATTCATAGCTAAATAAACAGTTTGATGTAAACAAAAATTAGTTTCATTTTTTTAATTTTTATTAAGAGGGAAGATTATTAAGGAAAGATGAAGTGTAAGAATAACAAAATTAATTTTATTTGCCTCAATACCTAGCTTGTTGTGTTTTTATATTGTTAGAGAACTTTCGTTGCAGGGACTACATTTAAATGCGACTTTAAATTAACTAATAGTAATTCTATATAGCCTATAAATGTATTTCTTTTTGCTACGTAAAGTATAATTCTAATTATTTAAAGAATACGAAAAAATCGCATGCGATTTTTTTTTTTAAATTGACTGGGAAGTATTTGATAAAATTCAACTTTTCAATTTTACTGAATTTTATTTTCAAATTATCGAATCGTTCAAATTTGCAGTTGCAGTGCTGAATTGCCAGTTTTCTCGGTAAATTAACTGGCTTACTTCTGGGTAAGGTATAAGCTGACGAATAATTAAAAATTTTAATAATAATAGAATTTAAATAAAAAAAATAATAATCAAATCCTTGGTGATTATATTAATAAGTCGATTTCATCACATTTCTTACTTTATGATCCTAAAATCGTATCGATTCTAATAGAATAATGTGTTTATAGGCACACTAAAAGCAGCAGTATCTTATGGTGCGAACTACAACACATCATTCAGAACTGTGATGCTAAGAAGTTAGCATATGTCTTCGAAACCAGACTAGAAAACCTTTATTAACTATAAGAAATTTATTTGTATGTGGGCACAGGTTTGCGTTTTTTTAAACATAAAACATTTAAAAGAGCTAACTAATATCATAAAAGCATATATATAAAGCTCACAGAAAGAAACTATTTTGAAAGCATACCTTAGTAATGAAATAATTACTTTTTATTGTTTAATTATTCCTTTCACAACCTGTTCCATAACTTATATTGAAATACAAATCAAAAAATGATTTATCTATGTTTAGTTGCATTAAAAATAGATGTTTCTAATTTTAAGATTTCTAAAATATCCGTTATGTTTATTACATTTTTTATTAACGTGCTATAACATCAAACGTTAAATAGAAATTTCATATTATTAAAATATTTTTTATATCCTATCTACCATATATATTATTTCAATAATAGTATTTCTAATATCACATTAAATAATTGCTATTTCTTATTATTAAAATATTTTATAATAAGAATTTAATAAAAAATTTTAATTAAAATAATAAGAATATTTTATAATAAGAATTAAAATATTTTATTTAAAATATTTGCATCAGTTACAAATGACTTTTTTTAAAAAACCAGTTAAAAAACGAATTTGTGGAGGTAATAGTAGGAAATTTACAGTTTTAATTAGTTTTACTTGCGAATGTGACTTCACTTATTCACGCTGAAAATATCCATGTAGAAATCCATTTTACTATCATGGGATTGTTTAGTTTAGCTTATCTATATTTAAGTATTGATTTCAAATAACGCTAAGACTTTGGCCTCGCAATTTCGAACTACTCTCAGATGTCGAGGACGACGTCAAAAGTGGAATCTTTCTCAAAGATTTTGCATCAAATCATCAAAGAGATGTTGTAAAATCCTTGCAAATTTAGCATGGAACTGGCTCGCTTACAGGTTGAGTTTTCGTTGGAATCGAGTTTCGAACCTTTTCTTCCAAAAAATCGAGGCCCCTGTAATCATTAATTGCATTACCTATGCATATCTGTAATTTGTTCACTGTTGCATATAAAAACAGGGTTTAGGTAGATATCCTAAGACTTCAGAAGATGTAAATAGTGGCTATCAAACACGTAACCGATGCTCTATATTGTGTCAGGTGTGAATGGACTTAAGCGTGGTGGTGCCCGTGCGACCAAGGAAATTCATATAGGAAAATCGCTGTGCTGCGTCCAGATTTTGTTTTTCTAGTTATTATTTTCAAAAACGTAATAAGCATTTATAATTGATGCAACTGCTTTATGGTGTGGTGTGGAATTTTAGAAAGTTCAGCTGCCCTCAACGCCTTTTGATTATGACTCAAAATACCGAATTAATTTCAAAATAATCCTGAGTTGCCTCTAAACAAGACGCTAATTTGAATTAATACCAATCCAAAATTTTCACAAGGTGAAACTTATGAAATATAATTCAAAACTGAAAGCGCATTTTATTTATATATCATCACTGTAATCGGATTAATTTTAAGCTTTAATTCCATACATTAACAATAACGGGACTTCTCGTCAATTCTATTGTCTTCTCATTAATGAATTTCATCAAAAATAATAGACTTAATGGAATATTTTGAATGCTTTTAATCTCATTAATGAATCCATCCCCCATCTTTTCAGGCTTAATAAATTTCTAACTTCTTCTCCTTGTTCTAACGTTCGGAGTACTATCTAAATGTTTGAAATAATTAGTGCAGATTGTCTCTCTAGTTGTAATTAATTACTTAAAAAGGAACACCACTATGTGTTTTCGAATCGTTCGAAGTTAATTAGTTTGCCCTGCGGCGTAATACGTCAAACATTAAAGTAATTAAAAGTGATTTTTGCTTTCGATGTCGCTATGGAGGCAAATTAACGTCATCACGCCCTAATGATGCCATAAAAAGATGTAAAACTTTTTTTTTCTTGGGAAAAAAAAATCTCTTAATAGGAGGGAAAAGTTAAAGATTTATTTTGGTTTGCTATTATTGTTTTTGATGGTAAGAGAAATCTAAAAATAAGATTTTTGCATTTAAATTATTTTAACCCTTTTATCAGCATGGTTGTATAAACCAATCGGAGATTTTGTAAGTCAGACAGATGAAAAACTTTTAAGGTTTAAACTACGTTCGGAGTGAATTTTTTGAAAAACATCCTAAAATAGTTGTATTTTTAAATACATGAATTAAAAAAAGATTGAAAAAACATCTAAGAAATCAAAATATACCAATTAAGTGGTATTTTTTAAAAAAAAAATGGGCACAAAGGGTTTTTGGGGGGGGGGCTAAAATGGGATGTAAAACAAAACTCTTCTAGTTTAGAGGTTTATCAACTAATTTACTTAAAATTTTGCAGATAGCTTAAGAAATATAATATCTAGTTCCTGAACTAAAAAATAAACAGTACTTCTGAGCAGTTTTTAAATATTGGGATTCGTCTGATAAATAATACGAAATTTTCAACTTTTATCAAATTGTGAAGCTTTAAAACCACTTTAAAATTTTCTATTAGTATATTTTGCATATAAAAAAGTAAAAAGATATTAACCAGTAATCATGGGCCCAGTTTGTATTGAACTCTTCTTGAGAAGAATTCAAATGGCATTTACTATTTCTTTTGAGTTAAATTTTTCACTTGAACCATGTTATTGTTGTGATTTATGGCGCTTTACAAGCCCTCTAACTTATCTATCAGCGATTTAAGCCGAATGAGCGTCTCTTGTTTCTTCAGTAGGGCCAAGAGTACGATTTAGATATTTCATGCGTCACATTGGCTTGCACAATCCCTTTTCACGGGGGGGGGGGGGCACATTCACGCGCCTCACAGATAGAACACAGAAGAAGAATACCCATTCCCGAACTGAGACTGGAACTCGCAACGCCCAGATCACCGGAAAGACGCGCTACCCCTATGCCAGGACGCCGACACTTTAACCATAAATATTAATTAAAATTAATAATTGCTTATAACAATCTTTTTAATCAGCAGTAAATTTACATTTTAAACCTTAAACATCAGAAAATCATGCTAAGTTTTAATAAAATACATGGAATTCTTTTATCTTTAATTCTTGTTGAATATTATCGAATTGCTTGCATAATTTCAGAGAAAAGCATAAAAAGGCTGACTAAGCTATAGTTAATTAACCTAAAAATAATTTTTATTCTACATTCTTTCGCAATTAAAAAATTAAATTTTAATGTTAGTAAAGATGATTATACGGTATTAACGAACCATTTTTAGGGTTAACAGCCAAAACTTAATATTATACAATTTTACAATAGTTATAAGCCCATCGGGTAATTAAATTATAAGCCGATTAAACATGATAATATTACGAAATTCAGAAATATTTCTTTGCCAAAAATGCTTAAAAGTGACTTTAATTACTAATTTCAGAATGAAAGTAATTTTTCGCAGCTTGCTTGTGAAATAGTTTTAACTAAATAATTTATCAGCTCATTAATATATTCTTTTTTTAATCAGTTAAAAATATTTTAACGGTATTTTGTCAAGATCATTTTAGCTGTTTGAATTGAAAGAGGATTCATATCATTTCCTGAATTTCTTTCTAGTAATAAAAAAAATGTGCTGGCGCGTATTTATGGAATAACCTGTTTCATCTAGAATTACAAGATTCGTCACCAGTATAGTTTGAAATGTACACCTAGGAGAGATTTTTTTTAAATATTCAATTAATTCAATATTTACAGAAATGTTGGCATTTTTTCGGAAACATCATTGAGCAAAGCTATTTTCTGTGTCGTTTTAAATATAAAAAAATTGCCTTTTAAAATATAGGAATTTAATTGTTCTGCAAATTCTTTCTTGTATTTTGGTATTTTTTTTAAATACGTTATTTTTTAACGCTAAATTTCATTAATAAACTGAATTCAAATTGTTTTCATTTCTTTCATGAAATATTTAATCGTGCGAGTTTATTCTACTGTTAAAAACTAACGAAGAAAAAATCTGTTTAATATCTGTATGTTTCGCATCTCTACTACTAATAATAAAAATGAATGTATGTATGGGGTTTTTTTTATGTTTGTGTATGTATTTCATTTATACAATGTTGGTCAGATCATTGTATAAATGAAACCGTTTAGCCTAGAGCTACCAAAATTAGGACATATAACTTTGGAGGGTGATATTGAAAACTTCTGAGCAGTGTTTTTGAAATTTTACGTAGAATTTTAATTAATTAAAAATGAAGCAAAAATTAGGCATTTTTCCACGAAAACTTCCGAAATTTTTAGAGCTAAGAATAATTACTGTGTTACTTTAAAATTAAAAAAAAAGTTATCATTTCAGTCATATTAATTGAGCTGTTGAAAAATTATTTAATCTAAATGTAATTAACTTTTAAAACTGTTATTTAAAATATTTCATTACAATATTGCCATTGTTGTGAACGAAAGCCAAATCGTTTTTATTGCTATTAATATTTCATTTTGAATTTTTTTCCATTCCTAATGATGAAGTTATGCTTTATTTTTCTGTAATGGATAGACTTCTACTTTAAATATAATTTTAACACAATTTTTGAAATTCTTTATATTTACGATTAATATTTAACTTCAAAAGTAAAAAAAGATTATTTTTTTAAAGTAGTGCATTTTTAAACACTGTTTCTCTTTAATATAATTTAATTGGATATTTAAAAATATATTATCTTTCTTATCGTTTAAACATTTTCTTTATTTTAATGCACTGAGTGCTTTATTAAATCTGAGAAATTTTTATTGAAAAATCCTCAGAGTTATTAAACAAATGAAAAATATTCTGTAGTGCATATAGAAATTCAATACTGAACGATTTTGCTTTCTCTCCTTGCATCAAAAAATACGTGTCATAAAGAGAGCTTTTATATTAATCGAAGTTTAAAAATTTCCTCTTTTTTTCCACAAAATTTCCATTTTAGACGATATAACAAAAAATTCGGAAGACATATAATGGCTTTTTGAATTCATGTTTATTAAAGTTTAAAAATACTTTGTTAAAAAGGCCATTTAATGCAAGCTATATAAAATATTTGATTAAAATTTTAGAATCCACTAAGCCTGGTGAACTAACTAGTCATTATATTCCTCTAGAAATAAGAAAAAAAGTTTATATACTACAGAAAATGTTATTGTTAAAGCAGCGCAAAAGTTAGGATATAAATGAACCGGACAGTTACGTTTTCTGTAACATAATGATGTTTTATAATCATTTGATATCTTCCCTTCAAAACTTAAGTAAGGAAATTTAATAGATTTTTTTGGAAGTTTTTAAATAAGAATTGAACTAATGGAAGTTAAATGTTTTAATTTCTGTTTACATTGATTTTATTTATTTGGAAAAATAATTATCATGTTCGCTAACTAATTATCTAATAATTATCATGACATATATAATCGCTAATAATTATCATGACTAACTGCATTGTTTTGTATTTCTTTATCATGATTTTTTTTAAATTATTGGTTGTTTAAATGATCGAAATCGAATTTTATCATACTTGAAATCGATTAGTTTTCTTTTATGTAATAATTCTAAAATATTTAAAAAATGTAAGCACTTTTCATATAAATTTATTTATTTTAATGTAAAATAAATCAATCTTATTTAGCTTCTCGGTGTCTATGTTTGGCACAGTTCATTGTTATACGAAGTTTTTTTATACAAATATGTATCATATCTGATACATATATATTTTTTCATGGCTTTTATTATGATTATTCTAAACAATTTAATTATTTTTATTGATGTTAAACTTATTTTGCATTTTTGTAATACAATCTATTTACTCGTATATAAAAAATAAAGAAATTTGGCAAATAATTTAAAACCAGATTATTTCAATTAATAAAAATCTCTTATCATTTCGCATTCATTCAAATGCCAATTGGCGACAAAAATATTTGATGATTTTAATTACATTTGCAGAGAATACATGGTAAAAAAATATTCTTCTCGGAGTACAGCTGAAAAAACATCGTTGAGATTTGTAAATAGAACAAGAGAACTTGAAACATTTGATAGAAAAAGAAATGTACATATTTATCTCGTTGAATCATGAAAGAAAAGAAGGGAGAGGTTGAGGGGCACGCCATATTTACGAAATGGCGGAGAAGTGATATAAACAATTTAGTGTGCTTATTCTATAAGCGAATAAACAAATTTTATTCGAATGTTGTTGAAAATGGTACACAAGATTTGCAAATGTAGATAATGATTTGAGAGTTCGGGTTGGAGGTGTTTAATGGTGCTGAGATGAAAAACTAGGAGCTTAAATTTTGACTGTTTCCATGTTTTAAATTCAACGAGCAGAAAAATAAAATTTGTTTTGAATCCGAAATTTGAAAACATGGCTTGCGAAAGAACTAAATAATTCATAAAATGAGATCCACAATGAGATGAGTCATACGATAATGTTTAAAGACTGCTATGCTGTTTGTATATTACAACCTGTATAATAACTCAAACTGAACTTTATATTTAGATTATGGACTGGATTGATAAAAAGTGAAAGTAGGCAACTGTCTAAGAGCCCTGAACGCTGGGGATCTGCATGACTTTAGATTATTTTTTTTTCAAAAAAATTTAACTTGAAACAATCGTATACTCTAACTTATTCGAATAAAATCAAGTACAATTAAAATTTCGAAACATTACTCTAATAGTATTAATTAATTATCGTTTGAAAAATTTGTATTTCGTTGTTTATTTTTAATAATTCTAAAATTAAACCTATAATAACCTTTATAATTTAAAAATTGTCTAATCAGATAATTGTGTGAAAAAAAATTACCATTACGTTTAAATGTTTTTATAAACAAAATATTGAAATTCTAGCAATTTGAAAATGATGTTCTGTTATTAATTTAAATGTTTTGTTATTTCAGCTTATCAAAATTTATTTCTAAAAATTCACTATATAGAGATTAAAATCAATAAGAGAAATTATTGTTTTTGGAAGTTGAGAAGGGGTGCAGTTATTTATATTATTTAAATGCTCCTAGAAGGTATATTTCGGCCTGGAGGTTAATTTTGAAATCAATTTTTCTAATTGCAAAGTGACAAAAGTACGTGACATCACAAAACATTGTAATAAAGCCAGCATGTTAGTATGTGTGTATGGTATGCGTAGTATGTTAGCGTGGTGACATGTTATTACATTATATTGTCATACTTCAAAATTACTATATTATTTGTCATACTTCAGAATTACTACATTATTTGTCATACTTCAGAATTACTACATTATTTGTCATACTTCAAATCTACTACATTAGTTGTCATACTTCAAAAGTACTACATTATTTGTCATACTTCAAAAGTATTACATTATTTGTCATACTTCAAAAGTACTGCATTATTTGTCATACTTCAAAATTACTACATTATTTGTCATACTTCAAATTTACTACATAATTTGTCATAATTGAAAATTTATGGAAATATTTAGAAATCATCAAAAAACGTTCGTTATATCAAACAATTCTTATAGCGAATATATATGTCTGCTAATGATTAAGAGAAAGTGTATAGATGTCTGTTTTTTGATACTGTACAGAACACACTGTTTGCAGTACGAAGTTTGTTATAAATACAGTTTGGAGAATAAAAATGTATTTTTCGAGTGAATTTTTTTTGAAATTTTAGTTAAAAGATAAGCAAGATTTCGGGGGGGGGGGGGGGTTCTGCAATAGATACCGAAAATATTGTTACTCAAAAATAACTTTTAACTCAGTTAAAAAAATTTAAATCTTTGTTAATGATACGATTTAAAACATCTTGACATTTTTTAAATTTTGACAGTTTCTTAAAAGTATATTTATGCGAAATTTTCAACAATTCCAGTATTGCTATGAAATTCAATCCGTTTTCATTTTTCCATCAAATATTAAACCGTGCAATTTTTTTTTTTTTTTTTGGTTTTCATTGCTGAATTTAAAGGGAAAAATATTCAGTTTGTTATTTGACCAAATTACATGAGGAATAACAAAGCGAAGTTACAGTATCTGAAAAGACAACGCACAATTAGAAAATCGATTTTGTTAATTAGGCTTCTTAATGAAATTATGGTGTTATGAGACTTGCCTTCATTTGCCCCACAAAACAGAATTAAGATAAAACTAAATGAAATACCACAACTTTAATGCTTACCATAACTTCATACATAAAAATACGTTATTGGAGAATCATAAACTTGTTTTGTATACGATATTCGATTGCAATTTAACACTTCCTTTATTTCCAACGAACAATCTGGTCGCCTAAAGCGGCTAGTAATATAGATATATATAAATAAAAGATTAGTTCTTTTGGATGATCATTAAATCATTCCAATTCTTATTTCAAAACCTTTTTCAATTGGTCCTTCAATTCAAAAAAATAAAAAGTTAAACGGATGACTTGTACCTCTGCAACTTCAAACGTAACTCCTCGTAACAAAGTGAATATTTAAAAAAAATTCAATTCCCATTTAACAAAAGAAATAAACAAATAGGACCCGAGTCAAATTTAAAATAAAACGCGAAACAAGGAACGAACGAATCCTACAAATCTAAGAGGAAATAAATAGGAAAAATGCAAATCTCGAAAAGAGAGAATAAATAAGGGTAATAAAAATCTAAAGTAAAACAAATCGGGGAGAATACAAATCGAGGAGCGAGCGCAAACGCAAATTGCCTCCCAAAGTTCGATATCTGTTTCGATCGGTGTAGTGTATAATCTTTTTTAACAGAATCTGACATTTTGGAGTTGTTGCCTTTCTAGAGGAAAAAAGTAAATGTGTATTTCGAACAAAATGAAAAAAAAAAAAAAAATGGCGAAGTGGAAAGAAAGACGAAATTGAGTTTCTAGAGAAGAGCGTGGTTGCTAAGGTATATATATATATATATATATATATATATATATATATATATATATATATATATATATATTTAAGAATCTTCTGTCAGATATTCTAAACCTTGAAGAATAGTTTTAAAAGTTATTTTAAAGATGAAATGTCTCAATTGAAAATTATGTTTATGTTTCAAATATTTTGATGTATTCTTTTCTTCTTGTGTTTTTTATTATTTTAATCTATAAAATGTTTAAATATGATTTTATTTGAAAATTGATTTTGTTTAGTACCATAATGCAAGAAAATTGAGCTTTTGATCTTTGTGACAAGACTATGCAATTAAATGTGTATATACCTAAATATTTATTCTGATCATTTTTAATAATTTTTAACGATGATACCAGGTGAATATTAAAAAAAAACTATCCCGATATATGAGATTATAATTATTATAGCATACACAAGAACGGAATAAAATTTTGGTTCAAGGTATATTGAGGAATGCCCTCAAGAATCATATAAAAAACAACAGTTAAACTCTAAAAATTACGGTTTCAGTGACAAAATTTCAAAATTTTCAAATGGCAACACCAACTTTTTTTTTATTGGAATAAGTTCTCTCATTCAAAAAAACAGTAAAAAGCTTTGTAACGGTACCTGTAGCATGGAAATCAGCAATGCTGGACAAAGAAGTAAAAATAAAACAATTGTGGTATGTCTTCCAGAGACGTGAAGTTCAGCAGATTCCTTTTGGCATGGCACGTGCTTTGGTTCTAGGTACCATCTGCCGCTTGCAAATTGTCATCGCGTTGATGTAGGTGAAGTAGAAAATTTGTAAAACACAATAAAATGTTTTGATTCTGTTATATCTTTGCTGTTATTCTTTTACCTATTGTTTGGTCAACATCATTCCCTTGCGCCAAAAAAACCCCAAACAAACAAACTCTGCTGTTATTGGTTGTGTTCTCTTTTCTTCTTAGTCTGTGATTTAGTTATATCTTCTGCTTTCTGTTGGAAATACGTTCTTCGAGTTCCTTCAAATTCTATTAGAAAAAAAGTCATATTCTGAAGATTTCAGCCAGTTTTTAAACGGTACTTTAAAGTATTGTCGGTAAATAAAGGGTTAATTGTATTTTAAAAAATTTAATTGTGATAAATATTGTATTTAATTGTGTTTTAAATTGCATATATATATATATATATATATATATATATGCATGGCTACTAGGAAAAGATATTGATTTGTTCTTTTATGTTGCAGATAAGGCATTAATATCAGAGTGCAATAAATTTCGTAACATTTATTCATAAATTTTTAATATTTTTGTTGAGGTACATAAGCTTGTTCAAAGCATTTTTAAGTTTGAAAATTGAATAAACTAGTCTGGGGAAGTGGCATTAAAGGATTAGTATTTAGAAAATAACCTTAACGATTTAAATGAATAAATGTTATATTATATTTTTAAAATTTTATCATAATCGCATTATATTTTTTATCTTGCATATAAAATGCACTTTTGCTGCGGAGTATTTAAAGGATATTTTTGATAAAGCACAAAAAGACATTTAAAACAATTATTTTAATGTAATTCTTAAAAACCGAATGTATATAACATTTTTGTTAGAATTTCAAAATTTATAATCTGCTTTTATAAAGTTTTGCAGTTGATTCGCTTCTGCTTTTACTTCTTTTAACTTTTAAAACTCCTGATATATTTCCCATGAGTCTTTTGGAACTTATTTTGAAAACGATAAATAATTCATTTTTAGACGCATTAGGTTTCAAAAACTTTATATATATGAACTCTATGTTTTAATCCGATTTATAAACATTTTGGCTTTTTTACAATGAATTTCCTTTTATGTAGTTTCGAAACCTTTACTAATAAAATATAGAATATTATTTTAGTTACAAAAATGTTAATTTATGGGACTCTACAAAAAAATTAAAAACGTAACAAAGCATTTATATTTAATTTGACTTATTTTATTTTGTAGCGATGGAATTTTGCAAACGATTTAATTTTCTTATATTTTAATGTTTTGAAAATTTATATACTCTCTTTATATTCTCGATGTCAATAAACTGTTTAAATTGTTGAGCTGAATTATTAGTTAATCTAATTATTAATTTAAATTTCAATTTCGTACTTGCTACACTATTACTTTATTGAAAGAGAAAAAAATTAATTTCAAAATTCTGTATTATTTTCAATAATTAGTTGTAAATTAAAAATTAAACAATAGTAAATATTTATGATAAATAAAATCTTGCATGGATAAATTAAAAATGTGCTTTGCTCATATAAATTGGCAATTTATTTTATATCCTACTTTTGTTCCACGTAAAAAGAAGGAAAATTGTTTTTTGTTGGTCGAAATAATTGTGTGTGTGTGTGTGTGTGTGTGTGTGTGTGTGTGTGTGTGTGTGTGTGTGTGTGTGTGTGTGTGTGTGTGTGTGTGTGTGTGTGTGTGTGTGTGTGTGTGTGTGTGTTCTTTTTTGTATTTTACTTGGCCCAATATTTTTACACTGTGTTTAAAATGTGATGTATTTCTAATTCTGATTATTTCATCAGAACTTTAATCAATTTTTTTTCTTCTAATTGCTGTTAATTTGTTCTAAAGTTTGTTTAATATTCGAAGAAAGATTTAAATTAACTCTTTTAATTAATATAATATTGTTAATGCAAATAGATTGTTGCTCTTTACCAATTTATAAAACTGTACGAAATTTTTTATTAAATTTATCTAAATGATATTCTTAGACAATTTGTATGTATATTTTTAATTTTCCAACGAATTTCATCTTTTTATTTCGTGATAAAAGTTAAATTTTGTTTGTTATACCGAACGAAATAAAAACATATCAAAATTCAAAGAAAGAAATCAATTTTAAGAAAATAAATAACTTCAAATTTGCAGTTAAAAATACTACTTATTTCGAATAAAATTAAATCTGTGCAGTAAAAACAACAAAACATATTGTTTGCAATTGTTCTCAAAAATTAATTAAAATACGATGTTTTATGCAAAGTCGTCTGCGGAAAAAAAAATACTTTTTTCTGACGATAAACCATTGCTTTTTAACAGTTCATCAAAACAGGAATACTGAAGTCCAGGAATTTAAATATCTAAATGCAGCTTCTTAAGAGACTTTTTAATTTGCGAAATAAAAAACGATGAAATTAAAGAACACTCAATTTCTATTTCTTGAAAAATAATTCAGCTAAATTCGATTATAATGAAAGCGTATTTAATTACACCGGTTATTAAAGATTTCTTATACTGTTGCATGAATGATGGAGCGGAGAGATTGGAAAGAGATTATTTACTTTGCTTTTTATATCAAATTATGCTTAACGGTGACTCTGTTTGTCAACTTTTTTTTGTAAAAGCGTTTATTGTGCTTGGGTTATAAGATTTAATTTAGACGATGAACGTTTTATTTGTGCAAGTTTGAAAATCGAAAGTGTCATATTACTTTATTTAATTAGTTGAATTCTTCTTTCGTTTAGAAATCGGAAACCATTTCTCCATTTGTATTTCATGACTTATTAGTGCTTAAAATGTATCTATTTATAAATTCGATTATAATTTTCGTTTTTATTATCATATATGTTTTAGAACGGAATAAATTTTTTTCTCACATGACAACCATGAAATGTAATTTGTCTTCATAAATTGATAATCTATTTTGTACTCTGATTTTTCTCAGTAAAATCAATTATATCGCTATTCAAAATAGTTGGGGTATTTTTTCCTTACTTATTCTTTTACTTAGTAAATTAATTCTGATTCTTATAAAAAATTTAATCATTAATTTTATTTTTCTTTAATAATTTCATTAGATTTTTATCTAATAATCAAACAATTTTTAATTGTGAAACTTTTTAACTCATTTAATATTGTTCTATAACTACAAGAATGTTATTGCTGTTTAATGTTGTTAGAAATGACCTAATCTAAATCATATTCAGATTTTTAAAGTTGTACAAATATATTTTAAGTTAAGTTTTACTTATATTATTTGGTAGATTATTTTTAATTTTTGCTGAAAGACTTCGACGGTCAGTTGTTATCTAAAATTACTAGTGCCTTAGAATACCAAATGAATCTTTTGTACATAACTAAATCTTAATAAGTTGCACATCAGAGTATTTTTAAACCCGAAATTTGATAGTCATTTAGACCAATTATTTAATATTGTTTTCTAATTACAATAGTGTTATTTGTGTTTACAATTGTTAGAAATAACCTAATATAAATGATTTTTAAATTTTTTTTAAGTCGTGCAAATATGTTTTAAGTTGAGTTTTACGTATGCCATGTGCTGGATTATTTTTAGTTTTTGTTAATCGCCTTTAGCGACCTGATGTTAGCTAGGATTATTTATTTCGTAAAATTTCAACTGAATCTTGTGTATGTAACTTAGACTTAATAACTTATTCAGTAAATTATTTTTAAACTCCAAATTTGATTGCAATTTAGACCATATTATTTTAGAATTCTTATATAATTACGCTCATTATGTTAAACTTCTTCTTATATTTTTATATGCTAAATAACTCTGCCCAATAAAAAAGGCAAAAATTAAAAAATTTCAAAAAATCAAATTAAGTGAGGGATTGTACAAAAATAAATGAGGAATAGTAAAAAAAGTGAGCGAACCATTAATTTTTTTTTCTCGTTGCTTACTTCTGAAGTTAAATGTCAGCTGTAATTACTGCACCATTCAAGGACTTCATTAAAAGTACATTTTAAATTGAACCCTACTCAATATCCAGAAATAGACCAAATTTTTCATGTCTGGATCGTCATTAAGGGAAGGAAAAAAACAGGATGAAATACTAGTAGCAACAGTGGAAACGATTTTTGTTGCAGTTACAAAAACGAAAGTGTTTCTATATTTATATATATACTTTGAAAGTATTCCTATAACATAAATAAATTTATTTAAAAAACATCTTGAAATACAAAAAAAAAAAATACATCAACTAAATTAGTACTATTCAAAGGATATTTCTTTTAAATTTTGAAATGGTGTAAAAATTATTTTTGTACAATAATGCATCCTAAATTAATAGTGGAAAATTCCACACTTTCGCTTAGTTTTTCTAATTTTAGTTAAAATTTTCAAAAATCTCGCTCTGAGATGCATTTTTGCACCACCAAATTATACATATGCCAAATTTAGCAACGAAATTAATAACCTTCAGCATTAAACTAGCGTTGGCTGTAAAGCGCCATCGCACAAATTTTATTATTTTTTGCATGCTTTCTAGAAAACTACCCGTTTTCTTAAGCTTCAAACTATAGCTTGCAGAGCATCTTAAATTCTTAAAGCTAAAATAATACTCCAAGAAATTTAGAATTCCATCGGCTTGTTTATTCTTTCAACTTAACAGCGTATCTTACAAACATTGCCAGATTCCAAAAGGTTTGCAATTGATCATCAGCTATTATACAAAAAAAAATAAACGAAAAAATACACAAAATATGTTTATCAAAGAAAAAATCGTTTGCTTTTACTTTTTAATAATATTTAAAAAAAATAAAAATGGTAGCAGTTATAAAATGTCTGAAAAGGAATCGTCTGCTAAATGTCTATTAACAGATTTAGATTATGATATTTACCGAATAATTATTAATAGAGATGCATTAGTGAATATATGCAACATGAATGGACACAAAAATTTTTAACCGAAAGAAGAACACTCAGTATAAAGTGAGCTTCAAAATTTCCCTTCCAATTCTTAATATTTTAAACTTATCAACAGGAATCTTGGAAATGTCTTTTTCTATGACAATCATTTTTTTTTTTCGCAATGTGCTCAGTATCAAAAAATGGAACAATAACACATTTTTCTATTCGAACACTTGGAATAGAATATGAATATGGCATTCAAGAACAGTGAGCTCTGGAAAATATAAATACTTCATTGCAACAGAAACATGCACATTGAGTGCCGAAGCGCAACGCATTAATTTCATGTTTAGATTACTTGTCTCTCAAACGACGGTATTTCGACATGAATTGATCCGATTAATTGGGATATGATTACATGCCTTTATAAAGTTTTTACTTTCAACTATATGAAATATACAAAAAGTGTTTGCATTGTAATCGCCTTCCCCCCCCCCCCAAAAAAATGAATAAATTTTGATGAAACTCTACGTTTCAGATCTCTTAGAGGCCAGAAACTGATTTTTAGTATTATATCTACGTGTCACTTAGTCTGAACACGGTAATTGAAAAACACTTTGAGTTAAACAGATGAAATGTTTTATGTACTTTTTACTGAAAATTTGTGGATTTTTATTAAATTTTGAGCGAAATCTTTTCTCAGAACGTCTGAATATCTATTAGAGTGCAAAAGATCACAACTACATTACTTTAAGAGTAAATAGATAAAATTCGGTACACAGATTTAACTTATGAAGCGTAGATTCGTTCATATTTAAACATCAAATCTGTCGAAGGGTTGACCATCTGTAGGTTCGTAATTTCACACGTATTAAACATATTGACTTGGATATATGAAATTTCATATACAGTTTTAACATTTAAAGTGTAGTTTTTTAAAAATTTTAATTGAATCCGTCAAGGGGTTGATAATATGTCCGTCTGTAAATCCGCATGCATGTTCGCGCAATAACTCAGAAGCACAAGTTTTGGATAAATGGTATTTGGTACATAGTTTTAGAATCTGAAGTGTAATTTTTCCCCCAAATTTTGAACCATAGCCATCAATAGTTTGACCATCTGTTGGTTTGAATTTTCGTATGTATATAACGCAATAACTCAAAAGCGCATCGATTTAAAGAAATAATATTTTTTATGGTATATTATTACTAAAATTGTTGTTATATGCCTAATTTAGATTACAATCCATGGGAAAAAAGGCTTTTGAAATACAAAATTTGTTTTCTTTATTATACTATGAAGCGCAAAACTCGAGGCGAGACTCTGCAAATTAAGATAGTGCACAATCTATCCACAATTTTACGTAAAAAATTTGTGCGAGAAAATTTCAGGGAGATCTTTTAAACTTACTTTTTTTTTATCCATTAATAATTTTTTTCCATCCGTTTTATCAATTATTTTACAGTGTGTGAAAAATTAATTCCTTTCTTTTTAATTATAATCATATTTAATATTTGGCATACGTGAACACAATATAATTCAGTAGATGGAATAGTTTTGAAAGCATTTCGTCTTGTATTCAGAACATGTGTCCGATATTAGTTGTGTGTTCATGTGTTGTTAAAATAAATATAGGTGTACGCAGCTGCTTTAATTAAATCTTTTTTACATCGATGCTAATAAGTGAAAAATATTTCGAAAAAAGGGTGGTAGAAGTAAAAAAAAAAAAAAAAAAAATTCTTAATAATTTCCAACAATTATATCATGTATTCTCGCATTTAAAATGTCAAAGGGCGATATTAGTTTTAAAATGATTAATTAATAAATGACCTTGATTTTAATTTTATATCAAACTATTTAGATGTCTCATATTTAATTTCCCGGTAAAACTTGGGATTATAAAAGCTAAGTGAGAATTGACACTCTGTACACTCTTATGTTCTAGAGTTGCTAAATTTAGTAAAAATTACGATTTTAAAATGGAAAATAGTGATTTTCTTTTGAAAATTTAATAAAAATTTAAAAAATTAGGCGAGCTTTTCATATTTTTTGCAGTAACTACAAAAATATTCTTCCACAAAATTGATTTTTTACCATGCTTTAAGATTCAAAAAATTATCATTTTAATGATATCTATTAATTAGTCATGAAATTTTTTGAATTTACATTTAAAAAAAATATTTTGCATATTTTTCATTTACATTTTTTATTATTACATTCTTTGAAATTCAAACCTTCTTAATTCTTTCAAAAACAATTTAATCGTGTAAATGTTTTCCATTGTTGAAAACTGAAGAAGAAAGATTCTCTTTATTATCACCAAATCCAAAACGAGGATTCAGAATTTGCAGTAACTGACAGCATCGTGAAAAACAACGTGCAATTAGAAAGTAGATGACGTGGACAGTGACGTTTTAAATAATGCTATGATGTCATGGGACTCAATTCTATTAAGAAGTTTCATTTATACAATCACGAGGAATAGATGTAAAACTATTAAAATTATGGCTTAAATGTTGATCATAGTTTGAGGTTTAAAAATACATTGAAGAGAAAATCATAAATATAAGATATTTAATTAAAATTAAACAGAGCCACTATTTTCTATGAACCGCCTGGTCGCCAAAGGCAGCTAGTATCTCTTAAAAATCCAACTTGCCACCACTTCAGTATTATAGAATCCAATTAATAATGCTTCATGTATTCCTCTCCTATTTTTTTCAATTTTATTACATTTCCATCTAACTATTATGATCCTTCCTAGTTCTGCAGGATCAGGGACCCTAGTACAAGATGAATGATTATAGGACAAGTAACATTTATACTATTATTAAGGTCATTCCTTTTTTTAACCAGTTTTCATGCTTAAAAATCCTCTAGACGTCGCATAGCGTGAGGCGAAAGTCAATGAATCCCCTCTTCTGGATCTTGCGTTTCATTAATCACTCCCGTTTTATTTTATTTTTTTAGATCGTTTGGATGGATAATCGTATGCTCCCTCCCACCAGGGGTGCTTTTTTTTTTCAGTCACGCACTGCGAAATCTTCTGCCACCATCCATCAGAAGCGTTTGCCCCCCTTTTTTTGAATTTTTGCCCGATTAAAGTCTACAGACACGATAAAGACTCAATTCATGACTCATTACATCTAATTGGTAGACTAAAGACCATTTTTATGAAGAAAATTGAATTTTTGTTTCTTTGAAAAATGTTTGCAGTTGGCTGTTGAATAAATATACATAAGGAGTGCCTTTATGCGATGAACATAGAGATTGTTAGGAAACGCAGAGTGGAATATTAATGCGGTACTTTTTGCTGTATGTAGGCATATGTATTCTTTCATCAAAGAATATGTTTGAAAAATATTTCAAAGACTGAAATCGACTTCGGTCACACTGTTTAAAATATAATAATTCTATGTCTCCTAATAATGAAGATGTGTGTGCGCGCTCGCTCGCTCTATAGCCAGACCGTTTGAGCTATAACTATTAAATTTGGCACATATATATTTTTAAGATTATAAATGAACACCTCGCAAGAAGTTCTTAAAAATTTTTAAATTTTCATTACTTAAAAATTAAGCTGAATTTTCCCGATATAATTTTCGAAAATATTATAGCACAAAAGTGTATTTTTACACCTTTTTTGGAAAATTTTAAAAATCATCCTTTTAATTATACTGTCTTAAAATTCAAACGGTTTCCATTGTTTCATGAAACATTTATTCACACATATGTGCTGTTTATTGTGTGTATAAACCTTTCTAATGGAGACCAATGCCATGTTAGCATATTGCTATTCAAAAGTAAATAACCGGGTTTATCCATCTTCTAAATTTCTCGGTACTGTAATAATTCACTTTTTATGTGTTTTGTAACCCACACAGATATTAAACAGAATGTCTGTCTTTGAACACAGTAACTAAAAAATGCTATGCGCAAGATTTTTGCTATGAATTTTATGCCAAAATTATGGATTAATTTAATTTAGTTATGTTAATGTTCAGTTTGAAAGCAATACTAGATCTATTTTGGAACGGAACTCTTATTTTTCAACCGTGGTCAGACAACGAGTACGACAACTGAATTGGTACCCCCCTCTCCAAACTTCAGCACCATACCAGTGAAAAAATATTTCGCCCTGATGGATTTAGCGAATACCAGATCCCCTTCTATTTTCGGTGGAATAGGTCTTGAACCAGGAACCTTATGGTCCAAAGGTCACTATACCTCAGCGGTTGTATCAATTTTGAAAATTTGCATCAGATTTTGAATTAAATCCATTCAGATACAGTCTCTCCGTTCGACTTCCCGAGTACAAGCGAATGTGGCCTAAGTGAAGATTAGTGTGCACCAGCTGTTTGTCGCCAATATTGCAATCCATCGGATCCCTCTTATAGCAACCGTACTGCTGTTTTGTTTACTACTTTTTGCAATGGTTGAGTTGTACATAAATTACAATTACATTATGAATAATATTAAATTAAAAATATTAAAAAAATATCGATTAAAGATTTTAATTTTGTTCTTTATTGTAATTAAAATTTATTAAATAAAGAAAGTTAAACTTATAGTCAAAAATAAGTTTTCTTCTTTCTTTTTTTTTTAATGTGAATACGAACAGAAAATATTTATTCTTTTGCAATTTTTCATTGTCAGTATGCGCTTTAAAAAAATCGTCTGCATTCTAACTTTAAAAGACAGCTGAAATGGAATTCTTCGCAGTTCTCGTAATTCTTTTGGTGTTATAACGGTTGGTTCCCTTCATAATTTTTTTATGTCGGGAGTATTTCGAACCTGTAGAATGGATGAAGAGTGAGTTAAATATATATATATATATATATAATATATAATATTACGAGTTGATGAAGTTAGGAAAGGATGCTTGTTTGAAATTTTGTATTGAGAATGGTTTGATATCGAACCGACAGAATGGATGAAGGGTGAGTGGAATATATTTTTTTACAAGTTGATGCAGTTGGGAAAAGTATGTTTGCTTGAAATTTTATATGGAGAATGTTCCGATTGCTTATTTCTCCGTTTTTTATTTTCTTTTGGTTATGTACTGTTTCTGTTATCCACACAGTCTTTATGTTCAATGTGCTAGCGAAGCCGTAGGATTTTTTTTTAAGTTAAAAAATTCTGCCCTTCTACAGATGCCGAAAGCATCTGTAGAAAACACCGGGCAGTATAAAAAAAAAATACATAGCAGTAAAAAGTCCTAATTAGATGGCGGGAAATGGTAACCGTAACTGTTCCGCGGAAGTATTTGTTTGTTTTGTCCGCCATCTTTATCGGCGACTTGGCATTGTTGGCGCAGCTGGGTGCACATAAAATTCACTTTTACCGCGAATGTGATGATTATTATGAAGCAAATTACATAGATATTATTTGCCATACAGCTACCGCATCTAAAATGTTGATGTATATAAAATTTGGCGCTAAATCTGTCAATGAGTGGATCGTCTGTCGGTCTCAAGTGCATGTAAAAGGCGTTAATTCAAAAAAAAAAATCAATAAATGAAATTTTGTGTTATCTTCGGACTACAATTATAGTTTTATGTCAGATTTTGGTTTGAATCAGATGAAAAAAAGACATTCCGAGTACATATTCGATTTTCTAGTACATCAATAACTTTTTAGTGATTTGCTTAAAAGTGCCAAAGATCAATAGTCTTCATCTTTATTCAGTAAAAATGCTACATTCGTGCTAAAGATCGATATTTTGTAATCGTTTATCCTTTTTAGTATCCTATTTAGTATCGTTTATCCTTACGGTATTAAAACACACAACCTTCGTGCTGAGTGAAAATAAAAATCTGAGCACTCCTGGCATTCACGGCCATATCTAAAATCCACAATTTAATGCTAAGGTATGTGATGACATTTTTATTAGAGAATACTCAGGAAAGTTTTGGGAAGACCTCTCCCGCAGATTTAGTTTAATCTAAATACAAAAAAATAAATAAAAATAAAGAAAGGAAAGGACGCATTTCTATGTGGCCATAATGTATTAAAAAGAAATCCTCAACTGATTTTAAAAGTTGCTAATCCAATCCATTTCCAAATGCATGAAATAAAATACAGTCGGAAGTTCTAATATGACATATGTTTCTAATTCCAACTGTTAGAAATCTATTCCACTGCTATCTGTATCATTGGAAATCAAAGTTAGGTTGCTATTACTTTCCGAATAAAATCAGTTTTGAAATATTCAGAGATCTACCCTCGCCTCATCCATTCTAGTTCAAACCTACCAGATATTAGAACAGGAGATACTCCCTTTCACAGCGTTATTCCATCTTATTTGCAGATGTATCCATATCTATTCCATATCCTCTGTGTATCTAGATATTAAATCCCGAAACCCGATCATAGATCTGCATTTGCATGCTTCCTGCATGGATTTACCTAATGTCTCAACTCCGAGTTTGTGTAATAATGATGGATTAAGTTGAGGACGGATCAACGCATGGCGGGTAAAGGATAGCTTATTCTACAAACGTTTCGGACTTGCTTGTGTTCGGATAAGCTGCTGTGCGGTAGTTGAAATGTTATCTGTTCTGTCACGAAATTGTTCGCTGTTGAGTCTTTGTATCCTTATAAACATTTTTTAACAGCGCTTTTATAAACAGAACCTTTAGTTAATTAACTCTACGATCCTGACTAGTGTAAAGATTTCAGTTCCTCTAAACCCGGGGTAATGTTTCGTGGGAAAAAAAATAATAATAAAAAATAAAAAAACAGCATAGAATCTTCCTATTTGTATATGAGGTTGATCACAAATTATTTTTCTTCGTTAAATTTCAACTATGCGCACGAAAACGCCCGAATCAGGGCTTTGTCGAACGGGGCGATTCGGGGCGAATTTGGTCTCTAAGGGGTAAAAATAGTAGATATGAGATTCTTACATAAAAGTTGTAGATCCATATCATATGTGTTAAAAGGAAAGATTTAATTTTCGGAAGTATATACTAAATAAAATGTAATATATACTTCCAGAAAGACTAATGATCTCTTTTAATATGATTTTTTATCAATGTTTTTGTACAAGTATTATGTTCTACATAAATAAAAGACCATATTTACTGAGGTTGAAACAGTAACCTAGAGTGAATAAATGGCGCCTGGGGCAAAATATTTTAATCCTCCCTATTTGTTATTAGTACCTTATTGACTGGGAATGTAACCTGGGAATGTAATGCCAGAACACGCTGTTGTTTTTATCTCTTTTAGCATATATGTCTTTAAAAAGTGACGCAAGCCAATATTTTGTCAAAGACTGGTCCCCGGAGCATCTAGATCTTTCTTGCCCTGTTACAATTACGCTTCTAGTTTAAAATCTACTTTTATGTGCCACTCTAAGTTTCTCGCCAATATGGTAATCAAAACAGTCGATCGAATTGATTTTTCTGGTAACTCTATTACTGATTTATTTATTGTTTTTGTCTTGTTGAATTGTACACATTCTAGTTTAATGATTTGCAATCGTTAACATTCTTGGTAGTGTTCAGCATTCACTTTAAAATAGATTTGAATCGATCTGTTGAATAATGCATATTGTCTTACCAAGGTTAAGATGATCCATATTTAATCTATATGTTCAAAGCAACTAATTAAAAAAAAATTTTTTTATTTTCTGGAAATCAAGAAAAGCAATATAACAGACAAACTGAATCATTGACTACTGTTCAGGATTTTAAAATGGCCTAAAAATTCCTGCTGAACATTGAAAAATATGAAATCAAAACGCAATATTTATAACAATCCACTAGTAAAATCATTTTAGATATCTAAAATAATTTCTTTTAGCAATAAAGAATATTTATTGCACTTTTGCAGTAGGTTCATTTTTGATTAAACATTATAACTTACAAACAAAAAAAAATCTAAAGAAAGAATACCGAATTTTTTAAGCATTGTAACACGAAATATTACAGAAATGTTACTTACATTTCACACTGTGTCATTTTTTATCAGTCGAATCTACATTTTTTTCCAATTTTCCATAATCCTTCCTACATAAATCCTCTCTTATAATCTTATTACGGACTTTTACGATACTGCTTTATTAATGCACTTACCAAAATCTTATTGAAAATCCTTTTTCAAATACGACACGAAATAAAAAAAGTTCGACGCTTTTGCATTTTCTCTTCACATGTCTGTAGAGTAGTTTTATCATCGGAGCTAAGAGCCAGCAACACAAACAATAATAACAAATGTCTTTGTGTTATTATTATTACATTGTTGCAATAATACTATCAATAGAATGTTATGATAACAATTTAGTATTTTTTTGTTGCGAAATCAGTCTGTTAAATATATTTTTCTATTCTCATTTTTATAGTATTGTATCAAAAGCAAACAATTGAAGTTCTGTTTTGAATTTCCTGTTATCTTTTCTCTCTTTACTGTTTTTTTTTTTTAATTTATTGTAAGCGATGTATAGAGAAAGCGTTGTAATTTTCAAAAAAATTCGAATTCGATATTTTTGCGTAGCACCTCGTTTTAGACTTAGCGGAGACATTTTTAGACTGAGACACATTTGTTTGCACATTTTACACATTTTTTGAAATGGTGGAGGTATTTCCTTTTTCCTATTTTGACGAAATACTTTGTAGACCACATTAGATTGAACCATATCAGTTTGGAGACTAAAGATTTTAGACAAATTCAATATCGTTTAGTGATTTCCCTTCAAAAAAGGATGCAAAAACATAAATATCAAAAGCACTTTTCAGTTTCTAAAACAAATGGTTTGATAATCCGCAAAACTCTTAAACTGCAAACCACGACCTCTGATGGCAGTGGCTCAAATAATATATTTTTTTAAACTTTCAATAACATGATATAACTTTTTTAAAATTTGTTATTTTTGTAGCCTTTTCTATTGTATTTATGAATCTCCCCATTGGAATCCAGCTACAAGGAATCATACCTGTATATGGATTGTAACATTTATCTTCATCTAATCTCTAACTGCATTTTATTTCTTATATTATTTGTGATATCTTAACTTTCACTAACACTTTCGTATCCGTATGCATGCACATATGTAGTCGTTTCACCTTTCGTGTCCGTGTGCATGTACATGTGTAGTTGTTTCCACTTTCGTATCCGTGTGCATGTACATATGTAGTTGTTTCCACTTTCGTATCCGTGTGCATGTATATATGTAGTCGTTTCCACTTTCGTGTCCGTGTGCATGCACATATGTAGTCGTTTCCACTTTTGTGTCCGTGTGCATGCACATATGTAGTTGTTTCCACTTTCGTATCCGTGTGCATGTACATGTGTAGTCGTTTCTACTTTCGTATCCGTGTGCATGTATATATGTAGTTGTTTCCACTTTCGTGTCCGTGTGCATGTACATATGTAGTTGTTTCCACTTTCGTATCCGTGTGCATGTACATATGTATTCGTTTCCACTTTCGTATCCGTATGCATGCACATATGTAGTCGTTTCCACTTTCGTGTCCGTGTGCATGTACATATGTAGTCGTTTCCACTTTCGTGTCCGTGTGCATGCACATATGTAGTTGTTTCCACTTTCGTATCCGTGTGCATGTACATGTGTAGTCGTTTCCACTTTCGTGTCCGTGTGCATGTATATATGTAGTTGTTTCCACTTTCGTGTCCGTGTGCATGTACATATGTAGTTGTTTCCACTTTCGTATCCGTGTGCATGTACATATGTATTCGTTTCCACTTTCGTATCCGTGTGCATGTATATATGTAGTTGTTTCCACTTTCGTGTCCGTGTGCATGTACATATGTAGTCGTTTCCACTTTCGTATCCGTATTCCTGTACATATGTAGTTGTTTCCACTTTCGTATCCGTATGCCTGTACATATGTAGTTGTTTCCACTTTCGTATCCGTGTGCATGTACATGTGTAGTTGTTTCCACTTTCGTATCCGTGTGCATATGTACATATGTAATTGTTTCTAATGGTAAAACAAAATGACAAATTTTATACCCATTATATAAGAACATCTAACAGCAAATTAGATTTATTAAAGCAATATGTTAATACAATAACAAGTGTAATCTTTCTGCATATGGAATAAATTATTTATCATCTTAGAAAACTTTCTTAACAGATTCCGAAAACGAGTTTGATGAAATAAAATAAAGTAAAAAAATCATTGCAACACTGCTAAGGAATATTGATCTTTAAACTTTCTGTTATGGAAATAAAAGACGTGATTTAAATATTTAAAGAAACAATGAAAATAGTTACAATTTCACTGCGAATACTATTATCAATATTGTTCAGTATCAGCATTGTACGTAACCATCTTTAATAAAAAATATTTAAAATTAAGGAGAATAATTATTGCATGGCAACAGCTAAATTAGAACAACTGAAAATACAGCTTATTTTTTTTAATTTAAAAATAATGCAAAAGCATCTTTGTGTAAAAGTATCTCCGTAAATTGTTGGCGAAATGATAAAACTTTCTCTTAATAGTAATTGGAAATGACACACATACGAAACACGTGCCTATTTTTAGGTAGACATTCTTATTGCCCCTTAGTATATTTATGCAGATTTTGATAACTCTGACTCTATATGTCTGCCATATTAGGTGATGCCAGACGCATGCACTTCCCCTTTCATTACGAGTAAAGATTAAGGAAAGCTCCCTCCTTCTCATTGGAGCACACCAAAAATATTTCCTATCGAACCAGAGCGACAGAAATTTCCCAAGACTTTTCTTCATACTCTCTAATAAAGTTGTTATACCTTTCCTTCCTCTCGCATAAAAAGTGCGAACCTTAAAGTAAGTGGTAAAGCCAGAAAGCCACGAGTGCTCAGATTTTTATTTTCAAAGTCCTTCTAATAATAGTTGTGTTCTTACTGGCCGCATACCATTATCAAACAAAAGTTATAAAAAAGCCTATGAATGCATGATCTATCAGAAAACTGAGTATTTATTTTAGGTATCTATTACAAGAAGAGATTAACGGTGGCTTTTTTTTCTACTTATTTACCAATTTGGGAGTACCGGAAATATCTTCCATTCAACCAGCGGTACAATGGCCTGCCAGAAACTTTCTCATGTACTCTCCAATAAAGATGTCCTTCCTCCTCCAGCCTAAAAAGTGCGAATTGTTGATAAGGATGTGAACGCCACGAGTGCTCATATTTTTATTTTCAGAGTCCTTCTCATAAAGAGTTGCATGTTTAAGGACTGCATGGTATCTATGTACCAAATTTTATCTATCATATACCTTTTTCGTTTTGTAATTATGTTAACTTCTTTTTAGACAGCCCGACATTCTCTGAATGGATTTCGTTCAAAATTCTATTCAAATTATTTTATTACGCAATAATATTGCCATAAGAAGAATTGTTCTTAATGAATGTCCTTAATGAACCCATCGGAAATATTCAATACTGTTTTTCGACAAATTCATGGATATTTCTCTTCTGATTTAGCATGATTCAAAGCTTGAAACAGGCAAATCTCCCCTCCACCTGTTGTTTCAATTTATTCCATAAATAAGTATAAATAAAGGTGTGTTCTCCTAAAATTAATTTGATAATTTAGGTAAAGAAAAATGCATCAACCATCGAAAGAATTTGAATAAAATTATAACTGTCATTAGAAATCTACAAACTTGATGCAAAGATTGCGAATCAAATTTCATTTGGCTAACTCAAAGCATTTTTGAATGATAGTGTTCACAAACTAACTCATAGATATACTGTGATAATTGGGTTTTTCGGACTTGGAAAGGTCTGAAACGTAGCGATTAATCGAAATCTCGAGTACAAATGTTTTGAAGATCGCAATATTTTCTTTGTACGTTTTCAATACAAGAAAATAGGGAAGGAATAAAAGACAAAAGTATAAGAGTGCCTTGTTCATACATCATTCAAGTAAATGATGTATTGCTAGGCATAGGCTTCAAGGATCTCATCCCTATTGCGATGTGCATTGACAGTACCCGCACCGAAGACGTGTAGTGGTGTACGTCTGCCCAACATTATGCCACCCCAGATAAGGATTTCTCTGCCACCAAATCTGTCGATTTCTTTTACGTAGGAGGGATGATAGCGAGCTCCTCGCTCTCTCCAGGTGAAGATTCGACGAGTGTCACTCTGTGTGGTAAATCGCGACTCATCACTGAAAAGAACACGCCCCCATTCTTGCTGTGCCCAAGACTGATATTTTAGGCACCACAACAGCCGGGCTTTTCTGTTGGATGCAGTCAAAGGGACGAACTCAACTGGTCGCCGGGCATAAAGAGCCCTTTCAGCTAGACGTCTGTATACGTTTTGTCCGGAAATTCTTATTCCAGACGCAGCAGCAGCAGCAAGAGCATGAGCAAGTTGAGTAGCCGTTGTCAGCCTATGCCGTCATGCGCTTAATGCCAAATTGCGATCTTGTACAGGCGTCTTTGCTCTGAGACGGCCTTGGCCAGCCTTCCTGGTTACAGTACCACTTGTTTAGAATTGATTCCACAACCTGGATACCACATAACGAAGGATTGTAACCATCGAGCCACCTCCGCTTGAGACTGCCCAGCTTCAAGCCTACCAACGGTTCTCCATCTCAAGGCATCGTTTAAACGATTATGAGAACTCATTCTCACTGGAAACAGGTTAATTTTTTTGTTTTAATGTAATATTCACAAAATTGCAGGCAAAAATCCCAAATGCCTAAACGGTCTAATTTCAGTAGTTCCCCAAAAACTAATGCTAAACAACATTTTTTCTCACAAAAAACGGTTAATATCGTGTTAGCGGTCCTTCACAATATATAAAATACAATCTGTTTAAATTTTACTGGTAGCCATTTAGAATTACTTTGAAAAACATTTTTGTGACCTTAATTTTGGACATGAGTTTATAAGATAATTCCATGTGGATAAAAAACGAACATGTGGAGAGATCGCCTTGTTTAATGTGAGGACTTGCCTAACGAAGGATTAATCCGATTTAATTCAAATGACAGTCATGCTTCGAATCTCCACGTAGCTGTTCCGGCCCCACGACTGAAATGACGTGAAGAGAGACCGAGGAAGAGTTGCGCGGGGGTTGGTGGCTGACACTGGTAAGAGTGTGTGTTTAGTAGGAGCTCCGGCGGGAACTCTGAGATGTGAATTTAGATTTAAATCAGAATTTAATTGTTAGTATGTAAATAGTTATCGATCATTTGACCCATAAGATATAACTACTGTTGCCAAAAAAAAGTGTCATCATTTGTATCAAGGCATGTGACAATGACAATGAGTAGTCACTGATACGTACTTTTAACTGAAGCAGTAATTAAATAAATTTTAATCTTACGCTATAAAAGCAACTTTAAAGTGTTTTCAAAACTTGCAGTAACAATTCTCCGATGAAACTCTTTCGCTCGGTGCTGACATTCGATATGAGAAATAAATAGTAAAGAAATCCAAGCATCTTAAATGAAAACTCGTACGCGTCGCATCGATTAATTCTTAGAAATTGCTTTTAATAATCCCATTACGAAAGTCATTTCTGTAGATAATGGCCTGAATATGTTTAAGTATAATGGGTATTAGATAAAGATAATTGTGACCTGAACAATGAATGCTTTACGGTCTGATTTGGTGAGTTTTGGAAAATCAATGGGTGGATCTCTCTCAGTGGCGGATTTAGATATTTTTGTGATTTCAGGCAAAGGACTCAATGAGATTCCGTTTTAAATAAATTTGGTCATCCCACTTTGGCTGTTGAACATATATTTAGCATGTTAATATTTTACTTTAGACAGTTTTTTTAATTTTATTAATTTTGTAAAAATGTATTTTTTTTTTTTCATTTTTCTACAATTATTCTAAACTACCTAACATCTACGGTTGTGATAAAAGTATTGAAGCAGATGTTCAGAGTTTATGAATTTTTTTTTAACTAAGTGAACGTAATGAAACAAATAATAATCAATTATATATAATTGATTATTATTGATGGAATTTTGGCCGACGTCCTGGCATAGGGGTAGCGCGTCTTCCTCGTGATCTGGGTGTCCCGGTTCGGCAAAGGTTGTGTTCTATTGTGAGGTGTATGAATGTGCCCCCCCCCCCGCCGCTGTGAAAAAGAGTTGTACAGACGAATGTAAGGCATGAAGTAGCTAGGACGTACTCTTGGCCCTAATTGGCGCTACTGACAAAATAATAAACGCTCACTCAGCTTAAATCGCTGACAGACAACTATCAGCGGGCTTGTAAAGTGCCATGTCACAAAACCGCATTATATATGATAAAATGTTCATTTATCCGAATGTTTTATAACTCAAAAAATTTATAACTTTTATAAAAAAATTTTGGCAATTAGAAAAATAAAGTACTTTAATTCAATTGCTAGTAACCCCCTCTCAGCCTAGCGGCCCTAGGTAGCTGCCTAGTCTGGAATCCGCCACCGATCTCTCCCAATTTTGAGATTTATTTTAAAAAATTTTATACAGAATT
This sequence comes from Argiope bruennichi, assembly GCF_947563725.1. NCBI lineage: Eukaryota > Metazoa > Arthropoda > Arachnida > Araneae > Araneidae > Argiope > Argiope bruennichi. The sequence goes on along the minus strand of NC_079154.1, from coordinate 53,135,003 downwards.
TTTTTTAGATATTATTGATTTGTAGATATATTTTCCTAAATTCAATACAAGCGCGTTTAGTTAAGTTGCCAGGCGCTATAAATAAATCTTGATAAATGTTTTAGACAATCTACTCTAAATTTTGAATTTAATATATATCAGAATTTAAGATCTAATCGATTTGTGTGAAAAGGTTCAAAATGATACTCGGCATTCTTCCTAATATGCGAATCTAAACACAAAACGCGCTGTGTTGTTAAACTGTATAAGAATGTCACAGGGGAGAATAGCCCCACTCTTCCCCCCCTTATAATGATTCCACAGTGAGGTACAGTATATTTCCCCCTCTTTAATCAATAGAGCTATTTTAAATTTAAAAAAAGTCACTTTAAAAAATTATTATTTATCTATTTTAAGGAATAAAATAAGAAATAAAGCCTCAAAAAATCTGATACATTATTTCATAATGAAATACTGAAGAAAAAACACCCCAAGTATAAATATGACAGAATTTACGAATGCGTGCTTATAATTGTCAACATTAATCTAAAAAATAACCACAAATCAGCTATCACTTCTGACAAAAATAATTGCATTCCTTTGAGAATTAATAAAACAAATAAAAGCTACGATGACATCATTCTTTGCGGGAAAAAAAAGAAAAGAACGTTGGAGGAAGGGAACACGAATCAGCTATTGCCAACTTAAACCCCTAAACTTATAAATTATTATCCGCAGTCAATTCCTAACTGAAATAAATCGCTGAAAGTCATTGGTATTTCTTACTTTAGAAGATTGGTATTGACTGTTGGACACAACCATCAATTGTGCTGTGTGGAAACGACACGCGTTTTTTTTTATTCGCTTATTTTTTTCCCCCTCTCATCTTTATCGTAACTTCCACTTGACTATCATCCATCGTTTGATAAAATAAAATAAAACAAGAATCGACTTAATACCCTATTTGCAAAGAGGATAAAAAATGCTTAAGGAAATAAAAATTAGCTTCTTTTCACCGCACGCTGGAAAAGAAAACGAGAGACGGAAAAAAAAATGTGGGTTAAATAAATAAACAGTGGCAAAAGCTCGTTACAGATTGGCGTGTTAGCAATCAACAAATCGATGCAAGTATATATATAAAAAATAAAAAACTCATTTCTCGCCAAGCTGGCGCGCATTTTGGGTGTATGGTAACCCTGAAAGTAAGGGAAATAGCAAGACCCGAGTATCTCATTACATGGGATCGTGATCTTCTATTTCTCGTTCTTCTTTGTGCTTGGATTTAGTTTTTTTTTATCTGCCCCCCCCCCTCTTCTGTTTTGTCTCTCCCTTCTGGGTTCGAGAGTTTTATTTTCTCCCTTTTTTTTTTGGGAACGCATACTTGGATTTTATGATTTGTTTTCAGGTGCGTTTTGAAGTATTTTTCTGATGCGTGTGCACAAGATGACATTTGCATAAGAAGTTTTTCTGGGGATAGGGTATGCATTACATTTGAATTATACAAAATAGAATAGTTTTTTGTGACATGAGATGTTTACAGGACATATCTTTTTTTCTTCCATAAATCTATAAAGCAGAGTGGGTTTTTTTATATGTTGTTGAAAGAACAGTTTTTGCAATAGGAGAAAAATGTGGATCTCTCTATTTATTCAAATTACTACTTTGAAACGGAGAAAAAATTTATGAATTATAGACCATAAGAGATTATATTCTTTGTAGAAGAAAAGTCATAAACAACTTACTTTGATTTAGTTATGTTAGTCCTTTATGCCATGATATCACGTTTATGTTATTATCCATTTCAGTACTAACAAAATCCAAAACAAATATCTTAGACCATTTTAAAATCTTACAAAACAGGTGACGTTGGCAATTAGAATATTGATTTGAAATTTACCATGAAAGTGATGAGAGTACTTTTGCGAAAACATACCGAAAATCGAAGAAATATTTTAATGTGATACTAATAAATGTTTTTATATTATAAAATGCTCAAAAATTGTTTCAAAGTATTTTTTTTTTAGACTTCATGCTATATTTTGAACCATTGTGATGCTGTATCACATAAATCCATTGCTCTATCTTTTCATGATTTTTTTCTCATTTAATTATTGAAGTTCGGAAATAAAAGAAATACTTACTTTATCTTTTTTTTTATCAGAAACCACTAATAAAGTATCAGTTTTGAAAGTTTTTTCAATTATTATTATTTTTATTTTTTTTTTTGAGGAGGGGAGGATTAAAGGCGCAACGCTTTTTTTTATGAGAATGTGATGTTGTTTTAAGGTGTACGTACACACTAGAAGATTATTTTTTAAATTTTAACTTTGAAAATCCAGTTTTTTACAGTAGGTCCTTAATGTATGTTTAAACTCATTTCAGTGAGAAAAACCCATATTAGACTAATTATTAATTAATTAAATAATATTTAATGAGCTAATTAGCCTATTTTTTGAAACATGATATCTTAAATTCTGATTTGTACAGACACACAATTCTAGTTGGAAATGATGCTTAATATTAGTCTTCATGTTGTCTGCCTCAATCAAGTTATAAAAATATATGGTTTTTTTAACAATTTTTTCATCAACAAGGAATAAAAAAAGCGAGATTTTTTTCTCTAATTTTAACTTTTAAACAGCTATTAAAAACTTATTTTTATAAATATAACTTTGATTGAGGCACAAAACATCCGCTATATTACACAGATTATTTTGATATATAAATAACTGTACTTGGTTCATTTCTTGTTGAGTTATGATTGTTTGAATGGAGCAACATAGTGGAAAAATATCATTCTTCATAAAATGAGTTTTAAAAACACCGTAACTAGAGTTTTTAATGAAAGCACATCAAGAAAAATAATTATAACTCGAGAAATATTTCGAATATTGACAACATCATGGTGTCGTTTGAAAGCTAAAGGATCAGAGAACATTATTAAGCAATAAAAAAATATTCGATATTTTGAACGATTTTCTAAGTTTCAAGTGTGTACATACACCTTAATTTGGGGTTTTTGAAGCTTCAAAATGTGTAAGTAGAAAATAAAGGACATGGGTCGTTAGTTATCGCCTGAAGAAACACAAAGAAGAAAACGTGAATCAACGCAAAGCATCGAGAAGAGATATCAAAAGCGGTATATATATGTATATATAATAATAATAATAATAGTGTGTGTGTGTGTGTGTGTGTGTGTGTGTGTGTGTGTGTGTGTGTGTGTGTGTGTGTGTGTGTGTGTGTGTGTGTGTGTGTGTGTGTGTGTGTGTGTGTGTGTGTGTGTGTGTGTGTAAGCATTATTTTATATGAAGCAGAATGCAGTTTCGAAGACAGTGAAGAGACGTTCGGTGACGTCGTTTTATTTCATCTTGGGGAAGCGGGCATTATGTACAAGCGATGAGCGCACACACGACACAGAAAGAAGTGAGGAAAAAAGGTCTTGAATATTTTAAGCTGATCTTATATAACCTGAGATATTGGTAGGGAAAATATTTCTTTACAGTGATAACATATTATTAAGATTTCGATAGGGATTTTTTCTACACACGTCGACGAGGCAAGGGAAACACAAGGATCTTTTAAAAAAAAATTTGTCCCGTCAGCGGTATTTTGTCCCTTCACTCGGAGTGTGGGAAAGTTAGGCTTTTAGCCGATTCAGCAATTAAAGCTTCTCTTGAATTAATTAAGTAAAGACAGTGGAATTGTATCAGAAAATAAGAGAATATTTTAAAATGAAGTTACTATGGGCTAAATTAAGATAAAACCTTGGAAATTAATTACATTGAAATTAGAGTTTAAAATACCATTACATATATTATATTCTAGCTAGCAAAAAAAGTTTTGGAATTCGAACGATTTTGAGATGGGGCGGGTCGTTTTGTCGTTTTTGTATTTGCGCAATATAATAGTCACTTGATCATTTTAAGCCTGTTTAAATAAAATTTCTGCAAAAAAAAGAAAGAACAAAAATTCTGGCCAAGTGAAAACGTTTTGGAGCTTGAACTATTTTGAGATTAAGAAAACCAACGTTTTTCTTAATATCGGCGCATGCGAAATCTTATGGTCACGTGATTGATTCAAACTGGTTAAAAAAAACAATGCTCTAGCATAATAATTTGAAATTTGCACTTGCAGTAGCAACTATTTGCCCAAGACTTGGGTGGACATCTAGTTAATACATAGATTCATAATAGCTAAAAGTATGAAATTTTACTGAGCAATTTCTCTATAAAAACTCCCAAAGATTACACTAAAATATTAAAGAATTAATTTATCCCAATACAGATAAAGAAAAATTTCATGAGACCAAGTAAACAAGAAGTATTTTTATTGGAACAAATATACAAGGGGAATAGTCAAAAAATGTCGAAGAAATTTTTTTTAGGTAAGGGCACAAAGAAAAAAGAAATATTGGAAAGAATACTGGAGAATTGTTTTCTGCCCTTGCGACAAATAACGGATTGTTTCACTGCAGTCCCGATAGACGGATAGAACCATCTTTTTTTCTCTATTTATGCGTCATTTTACTGCTCAGTTTCTAAGGACAAACTCGAGTTTTTCAGAATCAAGCAAGAAACTATGCTTTCGACTTGTTATTTCTTCGAACAATAAGTTATCATGACAAAATTGCAGTTGTAAGTATTAATACACTTAATAAGGATTTTTTAAAATCAAATTGTGTAAAATGCCCGATTATCAATCAGGAAATGTTACGATGAAAGAATAGATTTTTAAAATAATTGCAGGAAATTCTGTAACTCTATAGCTTTTATGAACGAGCCGCCATTGCTTATGTGCTAGAATATACTACACCTGCAATATATATTAATTGTTAAAAAATATTGCTCTTCATTGATATTTTCCTGTTTATATAAAATTATTTGTAAATTCCTCTTCAGTTTTATTAATTCTTTTTTTTTCTTTTTGTTTTAGGTAAGTTCCTTCTTTAGCAACAAGAATGAAAAATTGCACTTGCCAACTGTGAGTTTCTGTCAATTTTTTTATGTATTAAAACGCATTCATACTGCAATTTGTACTAATTTATTGATAGTTATGCTTTGAAGCAAAATTTTTCGTTTTATTATTTTCTTAACCCTCTATTAGATGCAATTATTCGTTAGATGTATGAGTACGGTGCGTTTTCCATCGCCAAGCTCTCGCATCTTCGCCAACTGTTCAAATGCTCGCCAAACTGCCGATATATGTAAATTGATTCAAAATAATGACAACAATAAAGTTTCGCTCGTCAGATATTTAATTTTCATTTCATTGAGAAATGTTGTATTAAAATTTTATGAATTGCCACTTTTGGAAATTTATTGCTTGAAACAAAATTGATTTGCCCATTAATTAAATACTGCAATTAACAGTGAATTACTATTTCGATCTTGAGGCATTCTGTATATTAATGCGCTTAGTTTCTGCAGATTTAAAGGTTCCAATAATAATAGCTTTATGCTTTTCTGTCACTTATTGATTTAAAATTATAAAGGATTTCTTTATTATTTTGTTCTTTGAAATAAAAGTGTTAATTCTTTTAATAGAAGCTTCTCCCCCGCCCCCTTTTTATTTCTGTGTTTTTGTTCATTTATTTGTTTCCTCTTTTGGAGACTCTTTTGAAGCTACAACTATGACCAAGAGAATAATAATTGAAAAATGGGCCATCCCAATTTACTATTGCTCTTGATAATATAATTCAACTTTATTATTCTATGAAAAAACGTATAACTATTCCTAAAAGTCAAATTTTTCGAATGTGGATTTTTTTTCTTCTAAAATTTGGCTTTATAACAAATTGTTATTCAGTATCAACAAATATGCCGATCAGACTATAAATGCAATTAAAAAATATGAATAATTAATTATTATAAGTATATAGGTGGTATTCTGAAAGAATAAAGAACATTTTTGAATGCTAATAAATTGTATGGTTTCTAGAGATTAAAATGTTTTATATTTTCATAGAATTAACATATATGGAAATTTTTTTGGCTTTCTCCATTTTCTGTTTGTAAAGATTATTTGGAAAATTCATTAAATATCTTATGTTAAAAGCGCGGGAATTAATAAGTGTTAATTTTTTTTTATTGGAATATTTTAACAATATTTATAAAAGTAAATAAATGTATGAATAGTTTCCAAAAAAGCATATAATTTGCATAATATTGATAAATTATGTAAATTAATATTACGTAATTAATTTATTAATTACATAATGTGAATCGTTTATAAACGATTAATTTAATCAAAACTCGTTTTTAATTTATCATTTACTAGCCGCCTTTGGCGACCAGTCCGTTCGCCAATATTAATGTTCGTTAAAATTTTAATAATAAATATTTTATGCAATTCCTACTTTAATAGCTTATTCATCAAAATATTTTAAAACTTCAACTTTTGATAGTCATATAATTCACTCATAATATTATAAGGACCTGCAGTCATAACGTAATATGTATCTCTCTCATTTTCTGTTAGCTCCCGTAGAATTTATACTTTAAATTAAAGTGGAAAGGATTCATCTGCAATTAATATAATAATGTGTTTTACTGAAACAAAGTATTTTTTGTAAGATGATTAATGAAAACAGAGTCACTGAATGTTTAAACTTTATGGGCACTAAAGAATATCTATCTTAATTTATGTAATATTTCAAGAATTTGTCAACAAAATTTTCTCAGATTCATCATGACCAGATCGATTCATTAACAATATTTAATTTTAAATGCATCAAACACTAAGAAAATAAAGGGAATCTTTTAAAATAATTGGTTGAAAACAGGTTAAAATAAACTACTTAAAGTGCGATGTATTTAAAACTATAAGCATATACAAAAATATATATAACTAACAGAAATACAATTTAATTACAAAAGCATGCAACTAAAATAAAAATAATTTAAATCAAGTCCGCATCCGTTGATAATACTTTTCAACAATCAGAACACAATGCGCATGCGTGAATTTTCAACGCCAGTTACGGTAACGCAAATGCGTGAATTTTTCTAAGTCAGTTGGGGTAACGCTATGCAAATTAGACATTTTTGATTTCCTTTATTCTGTTTTATTTTAATTTAAAAGTGCTTTAGAATGAATCTGAAAAATCGATTAATTAACAATGTTTAATTTTAAATGCATCAAACATTAAGAAAATAAACAGACTCGTTTGAAATAATCGGCCGAAAAATCTTAAGCCTAGCCTCATTAGCGTGGGAGAAAAAACTGAAGCCTTACTGATTTGGCTGTGGGGAAAATGAAAAGATTTTTTTAAGCGGGAAAGTTAGTTTTTAATTATTAATTAAAATTATAATTAAAAATTCAAAAAGAGGGACCCCAGGTGCACATTCCCGACCTCCATGGTATACATGTACCAAATGTGGTAGCTATAGGTCAAACGGTATGGCCTATAGAGCGCCAACACACACATTGAGCTTTATATAAGTATAGATAAACGATAAATTGGATAATTAATTTTAATCGCTTATAATTAAATTTCCGTTTTCGTTATTTAATCATTTACTGTGATCCTCAGATGAGGTGAAGAAATATATATGAATAATGAAAACACTTCTAGGAAGTCGTAAAGAAATTTTCATTATATCAATAAATATATAATTTGTAACTTTATATTAATATCTTTAATAATAAAATTAATACTTTGCAATAATATAAATACGTAACATATAATTTGCTACGATATTTCTGTATGCCGTAGGATAAGAATTTGTCATATAATAAGTAAGTTGATAGATAAACAATGAAAATAATATCATACAGTAACGCTCGACAGCTATTGTTGTAGATCATGGTATCATTAAGCTGACAAAGCCAAACCACCCCCAAGAGGATTCTAACTCCCAACTACCCGATTCTACTCAATGCTGTCTATCCTTCGGGGGCTTGTTCCTCAAGGATCGTCATCGTGGAATTCAAACGGTGCAGGCAACATTCCTCGCGACTTGTAAAACACCCCTAGTGGAAGTGCTTCTGGTATGATTCCATCTCTAATTAAAATGCCCCCCCCCCCTCCCGGAGCAGAAGGTGCTCCAAAGTGTTCGCATGACGTTTGAGATTCTGAGAGGATTAATGGGTAGGCTAAGTATTCGATGAAAATATGAGCGTTTAACTTGTGATGAAAATAATTGCGTAAATGGCTTCGTATTTGGCGTTCATATTGTTTACTTTATCGGCTTGTCATTGTTATTTAAATGAGTATATGTTTGGTTTTTAACCAGTTAATTATTTTTGATGTGTATACTCGTCATGGAAAAAGTACAACATTTTGCATTACGACGAGTTTAGTTGTCAGGACTAATAAGTAGTGATAATTTGAAGTTTGAATTACGTATTGAGTTTAAACTCAAACCTATTTGTAAATGTCAAGACGTTTAAAATATTTTGAGGGCAAGTCGAAATCAAAGGAATAGATAAAAGATTATTATGCGTTGTACCGTGCTTTGCTCAATGTCAATCTCTAACAGCAAATTAAAATAATAAATTAATTTTTGTGTTTTTTTAGTTCATATGCAAAAAATGTATGTTAATTTAAGTAAACAAATAATTGTGATTATTGAAATAAAAAATAAGTCATTTCATTACAACATAATTTCATATTACACATCGCTAAATTTTTCCGAATTCATTTAAATACGCATTTTCTAAAGAGGTCGAAGCATTTAGCTGTTTAATTATTGTCTCTCAGAAAACTTTCAATGTTATGAACTATAAATAAAAGAATTTGGTAAATTCGGATGCTTTTTATTTGAATTTGTCGAATTTCTTTAGTTCTTTGATTTTCGTATTAATATCCAGTAATTTTAAACGAGAAATTCTTGTATATATAAATATTTACTTCGTGCACCTCGCAAGCGGCTCTATTTGGATCAAATTTTATATTTAGATAAAGTTTTGCTTTTTAAGTTGTGGTGAAAGTTTATAAGCCAGTTAACAACTACACTACCCGAGCAACAGAAGGTTGCGTGTTCAAATCACGTCCGGGTCACCAATGTAGTGGATTGAGATGAGCGAGAATAGAACCTGGGACCTTGTGGTTCGCAGCCCCGTAACATGACCATGATACAAAAGCAATTGCTCGTGTAGCGTAGTTGTTAACTGGTTTATAAGCTTTCACCACAAAGTTTATCTAAATAGGTGTCTTTCCTGAAAAAAAGCATGATTTTAGGGACACAAAAAACATTTATAACTAACTATTAAGATAAGTATATTCATCTTTCGTTTCGAAATGTGGACATACACTGTAATGGTGAAAACAACATGAGTAACCCATGAGCTGCCGGTTCGAGTCGCGCTTTTTGCTTTATTTATTTTTACTTATGTATTTATATTTAATATTTTTGCTTTTTAAGTTTATCTATATAGGTGTCTTTCCTTAAAAAATGCGATTTTACACAAGAAAAACAAAAAAAATTTATTACAAACTATTAGAGACTTTTTCTGTCTACTCTCATGCTGACAATGTCATATAGCGCCATCTAGGGACCGCTTTCTCCATCGTAAAACTGAATGCAAGTTCAAAAATATACGAAAAGATAGATGAAAATTAATACTGTAATATAGCAGATTGTTTCGAATAACATGTTAAACTAAATGCATTCGTGATTTTTTTTTATTTAAATGACCAGTTCATATGTTGGTAAGATTGAAAAATATTCATGTGTAATCAGCATGGAATTCGTAACTAAATATTTTCTCCGAAAAAATACGATTTTACAAAATAAATAAATAAAAAAAATTAGAATAGGAAGGAAGGGAAGGAAAGTGTATTTTAATAATTAATAATCAAACCGTATAAAATAAATATTTGCAGCGAGATCACTTTATATATCAACATTACTTACTGTTTTTACTGATTAATTTTTATTTACTAAAGCTATTAAATATTAAAAATTATTAAAACCCATGACATGACGAATACCAGAGAAATAAAATTCAATAATATAAAATAATCTGTGAAAACGAAGTAAAAGAATATCGTTGATTTTGCGCTTTTACTTCTTTTCGTTTGAATCTGATGAATTGCAGACGATAAAAATCAGAACAAATAATTGTAAAATGGCGACGCGCCGGCAAAGAGAAAAATAGTGAAATTATAAAACTTACTAAAAGCATTGCTTTTAAAATTTAATTTACAAAAAAGAAAAAAAAAGTACTTTTCATGATTCACGATTTTTTTTTTTTTTTTTTTTTTTATTGTTTGACAAAGAAATGACTTTCCCACGGATCCATGATCTCTGATGCGTATCAGCGAAGAAAGTCTTTGAACATATTCGGGAAAATAATTAATTAAAAATGCAAAAAAAAAAAAAAAAAAAAAGTGTTTTGATTGTTCTAGTTTTAAAGTGCAGTGAAAGGTTAGAATAATGATTTTAAAAATTTTGAAAAAAAATTATGGAATTAGAATGATGGCTAAAAAGATTTTAGTTTTTTTTTAATTCTTAAAATTTCCCGAGAAAAGCGATTATTTTTTTTTAAAAGTTTTCAAAATTCTTTTAATTACGTCATAGATACAAAACAAATTTCTTTTAAACGACCATTGTTTGCTTTTTCGATGGTGCACTGATTTTTTTCCTACATTCATTAAGTGCGACATTGCAAACAAATTTGAGCAAAAAAAAAAAAAAAAATCCTCAGGAAACAAGACAAAATAAACTTAAAAAATTGTTCTGCATTGAATCACTATTGTGGTTATATACATGCCAAATTCCATGATTGTATGTGCAGTAGATTTAACTGAACATGAAAAATATGCTCACACATAAGTACAGATAAATCGTTAAAGTCCTTTTTAGTTTAAGAACTATCTTTTGTTCTTTGTGCACTGAGTTTTAAAATTCCATTAATCGCGCGTTATCTGACAAATACACGATTTTTTTTTCAGTAACTAAATTCTTCTACGTCTAAGAGAAAATTCTTTTTTTGCTCGCGTCTTAAATTGTTTTGGAAAAAATTTGTTGTGTTTTTATTTGTATTTACTTTAAATTCTGTTTATATATCTATATTATTCTATTACTAAGTTAAATTATTGACTAACATTAAAAATATGTACTGGCGTATCTGACGGATACAGTGCAACTACGTTTGTTTGCAAAAAAGAAAGAAAAAAAGAAAGCAATTAACGGAGTGTTAAATAAACTGTTTTTTTAGGGTTGGTTTGCACTCGGCCAGTTATAAGACGGCCAGTAGGCAGCGCATGCGGAGAAAGGCTGAAAAATGCTGTTCGGTCCATGGCAAGTACTTGTCCCGATGGGGCAACTACATGCCGCTGTATTGTATTTTTTTCTTACTGCGCATGCGTTTGTAGAATTTGTAGGGGGGTTTGGGGGGAAGAAAGGGGCAGGGAAAAATTGATCACTTGTCATAGATTAATTCCGACATTTTTGCTCCCTGTTCTTTGTGATTCGAGTTTTTATTTTCCATTTTTTAATAGTTTTCCAAATTTAGGTATGTTGACCTTTTTTTTATTTTACCATGTTTTTTTATGTAAATATCCATATTTTAAGAAACTAATATAGATAATTTCTGTGTAGGGGCACCAAAACGGCAATGTACAGCAAGCACGGAATACCTGAATCTATCGTATGAAATTGTGGCAAACATAAATCAGTTCCTTTCTGCGCATACGTTGTCTTACTGGCCGTCTTATGACTAGTCGAGTGTAAATACACATTTAACTTAAATTTTCTGGATCAATCGCAATTTTATCATGATTCCTTCAGCTTAAAATTAATCAAATATTATAGTACTAATTATTTATCGCCATTCTTATATTCATAATTTTTGCACCATTTTTTTTTCCTTCATGGAATGATTAATTTTACATGATTCTCCATTTTATTCGAATTCTTTCACAATTGCGAATTACAATAAAAATCTTTATTTTACTTCTTCAAAACTTCAAGTTAACTCCCAACAACCATCTTATTTAACTGACACCTTCCTCTGAAACGGGGAAGGGGCATTAAGTTGATCGCGATCAACTGGTGGATCACTAAGACATTTTGGGGTGACCGCCTTTACTAAGACTTAAGACGCGCATACTAAAAGAAAACCAATTGTTACATTCAAGTGTTACCCATTTGGCAATGTTGATGTGGACGAATTAACTGAAAATATAAATTATATATATATCTATTACATCTTGAGGAAAACGAAGATTTTCTCCTTCTAAATGACATAATTTCAAAAGCACATTGTTCAGAACCTAAGAATAACTTTTGGAATCTAATAGACGTGTCCTAATTTTTAAAAGTTGCATATCATTTAACATCGTTCTTTGGTTCTACCTATCTGTGTGAATCTGTATTTCAACGATGAATATAATTAAGAAGAGATATTGCTCCCATCTCACAAACGAATCCAGTGCAAGATTAGCAGTTAGTAATTATATACCGAGATATTGGCGGATTGTATGTAGCCGAAGTCTTCTACTAACTATAATTACAAAAACTAACTTTAGAAGAAAATGATTTATTTTTTAAAGTACAGGCTGTTTATAATTAAAGTTCCACTTGGAAATGGTCATAAAAGGGAAACTACTGGGGTAATTTAAAAGAGATCATGCAAATTTCTCCCTAAAGAAGATCTTGGGAACTTTTTTCCCCCGCCAAAAAAAGTTCAAACACTCACCCTCAGGAGTGAAATGGCGTTGTATGCAATAAGCAGAATATGACATGAAGACATCGGTTTAGAATGTGTTTAATCGATTCTGAAACGTGTTACAAAGCATGTTCAGTGTGGCGTCCATCATTTTTTGAAAGCAAGTTAAATCGCATAACTGCATTTTCAAATGTAGCTCTTAGCATATCAAGAGGGATGTTACGTACATGTCGGTGTATCGCGTCTTTCAATTCCACCAAATTGTTTAGATTATCACCATGAGCAGTGCTTTTGAGATAACACACATCAAACATGCTTTGTAACATGTTTTAGAAACGATTAAACACATTTTAAACCGGTGTCTTCATGTACCTATTTAACATTACTTATACAGTGCCATTTCAACCCTGTTTTTTTTTTTTTTTTTTTTTTTTTTGCAGAAAAGAAATTTTTATGACATCCTTTAAATTATTACCAAGTTTGATAACATTTGGTTCAGTAGTTTTTCTTTTATGACCATTTCAAAGTGGAACTTTAATTATAACCAAACTATATTTTGAATTTTTTTTTATATTAAATGCATCATTTGATATTATTATATTAGTGACAATTATTCTGTTTTATGTATGTAAGACCATATTCCGTATTCATTATTAAGTTATAATAAATGTTGTAGACTTACATCACTGGGTGGATCGCAACACCTTGAACAAATTAGAAGTAGCCCGTACCCTGAAAAAGTCTGCCCACTCCTGCTCTAAAATTGAACCTGAAATAATAAAACGATAACGAAAAAATATTCCACTGACATCACTCTCGCACTAAGCATGTCTACTGAATTTTTCCCTAACTCGATTACGATTCTGTCTCTTTTCCAAATCGATACGGAGCAGCAAGTTAATGCTGGCCTCTTTATGCTTTCCTTGAATGCTAATGTATTCCCGCACTTGAAAGAAGTTATAAATATGCAGGCCCTTCTGCCCAAATGGTAGCAATTTCCGATTCATTTCAAACGGGGTGTTGCATGAAAGATAGATTTCCTTTCGGCCGTCAAATATTATTCATAAAGGGTAATAACGGCTGCTGACAAATTATTTGGGGTTCTTAAATAACGGAGTGGTGATTGGGGAGGGGGGAATACATGCGGTCGTCGACATCTGTTCAAGTCTTTTCGGCTTGCGATGTCTGGATCGTAAAATTCTAAAGATTTGTGGGGGCGTGCTGTGAATCGTGGCATTAAAGTTTGGAAGCATTGCATTGATACATATTTCTGATTTCGATTGGGAAGAAATGGTTTGAGTTATTTTAAATATGTTTTTGGCGAGAGAAGAAAACAATTTTTTAGCTAGGATACTTGGGCTGATTTTTCAGTGCTTGCATATTTTTTAATCAAAATCTATATGATTTATATTAATTTAAATGTATGAATAAATTGTCATTATTACACTGCATTATTTCCCCTGAATTTTAATTACAACGCAATAATAGCGTACGGATTTGATATCAGTTAATTTAACCCTTTCCAGGGCCGTGAAAAGTATGCTTCCTACCAAATTTATCAATATTTGTATGAATTAATGTAGATTGGCTTAAGTTCTGACAATTTTTTTTAGAAAGATAGAAACTTAGATGCTTTAGTTCTTTATTTTACACAAAATGATGTGTCTGGATTTGATACTTAATTATTAATGAACCAAATGAATCAAATTAAATTTATCTAATGAGCTAAATGAATCCCTTTTCTTATTCTAATTTCAAGCCTAAAAATATTTTAACATAATATGACTAGAAAAAAATGACCCTTTAAAGGGTTAATCAAATAATCAGTTTTTCTTAAACAATGATCACAAATAGAATGATATTTTTATATACATGCGATACAGATCATTTTTCTTCTTTAGTTTTCAAAAACAGAAAGCAAAACATGCATTTAAATATTTGATGAAACAATGAAAATGATTGAAATTTCTTTGCAACAATGAAAATTGTGACATTTTTTAAAAATATTTTATGAAATAAGGAAAATGATTTAAATTCATTTGTAGCAATGAAAATTGTGACATTTTTTAAAAATATTTTATGAAATAAGGAAAATGATTTAAATTCATTTGTAGCAATGAAAATTGTGACAAAAATTTAAAAAAAAATTTAAACAATAAAAACGATTTAAATTTAGATGTAACAATGAAAATTGTTACAAATTTTTTGAAAATATTTTATGAAATAATGAAAAGGATTTAAACTCATTGTAACAATGGATTTAAATCAAACAAAATTTAAACGAATAACAAAAACTTATAACAAAAATTTAAAAAAAAAATATGAAAGAATAAAAACGATTTAAATGCAATTGTGACAAAAAAAAAATTGAAAACGATATAAAATCATTTCTAACAATGCAAATTGTAACAAAAATTTTAAGAAAATTATCAAAATTCATGAAAAATATTTTTGAAATTATCAAGGATGAAAGCTAAAACCTTGCTAAATTTTAAATTAATTAAAATCATTCGATATGGCTTCCATTTCCACCTTCCAAACTATATTTACACCAATTTTGGTAGCTTTACGTCCAATAGTCTTCACTGCAGAAGGTCAACGTATACCTACACAGGCACTCTTCTTTACTACTTGCCGCCTTTGGCAATCAGTTTGTTCTTCAGGATTAATGGATGCTAAAAATTTTAATTTCCGCAACAAAATGTTTTTAAACTTCAAAATTTTTAAGATATATAAATTACACTATTTCAAAAGTCTTTCCACTGCATTCATGGTACTTTGCATTTCCCTGATCTTCCGATTGCATATTTATACAGTCAGTTGTATTATAGCAAAGAGGTTTCATCCAGTCAATGTTTAAAAATTTATGTACTTTAAAATATTTTAATCATTGCTTCATTTTGAACTTAATGTTCAGTTTCAAGTACAACAAAATATCAAAGAATTTATATATATATATATTTAAAAAAACATGCATTATATTGAAACCTACTTAAGATGCGAAAGTACGCCAAATCTTCATTTCTTGATTACAACAAGGGAAAAAAATCATTATAAAATATTAGAAATAAGATGCAAACGATTTGAGTTTAACTTCAATAATGAAATGTATTGTTGCCACATTATCTTAAAATACTTTATAAAAAATTCATCAAAAATAGGATTATATGTTAAAAATTTATATCAGTGGTAATATAATTTTTTTTTTAATTTTTAGATGCTGTAAAGATTATTTTTCTGTCCTCATATTTCCGGAAATTATTCGGAGAATGCCAAAATTTTGGTTAATTTTTAATTGATTAATATACTAATTGAAATTTTAGGTCAAATGGTCTGGCCTATAGAGAACCAAAGCATATACTTTCATCTTCAATATTAGCAGCCATAACTAGATTTAGAGATTAGTTGGAATTCATTGGTTCGGGTCCGATGTATTCACATGTAACCAAAAATATTCATTTTGCATTTTCACGACATTGGAATAGCGAATTGACTAGAACTTGCAGGCAGAAATATCGAATAGCATTCATGTAATTTCTTGTTCCAATTTTAAGAAAACATCTGCTAATCATTCTTCCCGTGGAATGACGTTCACATTCTTTTCTCTGGACTAGAGTGGTCTGGATTGATTTCAAGAGACAAATACGCCGTTAAGCTTGGCTTGAAATCTGTCGAACCAGCCTTAAATCACTGTTAAGTTCTAATGAATTATGAAATTAAATGGATTCTAAAGAATAGGTTTGAGTGAAAATGAAATTCTGAAAAAGTTATGAAAGCCTACTTAAAATAAATCGATGCAATGTTGCAATGCAGTTGAAAATTTCAAGCCTTGTGAAATTTTAGAAAATGGTGATTATTTTGTAATCATGATCTAGTAATAAACGGTGATGATTTTCTGAAGGAGATGAAGGTTTAAAGAAAGCTCTATGAATAAAGCTGAAGAGAATCAAACACTGGATGTTTTGTACTTGATACAGTATATTGTACAACAAATTTAAAAAAATAAAGAACAATACGTGAAAAAAATTATAATTAAATGATTTGTTAAGGAATGATTGTCAACAAACAACAATCAATTATTTTTATTGTTTTTCTTTAAATAAATATTAAAGGAATTGCTTTTTTTTTTCTTTTTCTTTGGTGTGATAAAAATATAATTGATTTCACTTAACACGATTATTGTTATCAGTCAATTAATGTTATCAAAATTCTTAGATCCTGTAATGATCACAGTACTAATGTATTTCATTATTTTTGCTATCAGCCATTAGAACCTTTAATCCATTAAAAAACCATTTTTTTTTTCTAGTCATGGTATATTAAAATATTTTTAGGATTGCGAGTGACTTAAAAAATTAAGTGATTCATTTAGCTTATTAGATATCTTTAATTTGATTAATTAATTAATTTGGCTAATCAATAATTAAATAACAAATCAATACACAATTTTGTGTGAGATTGGGTACGAAAGGATTTAAGTTTCTGTTTTATTAAAAAATTGGTCAGAATCCTATTCCAACCTGCCTAATAACCTCTCATACAAAGATTGATGAATTTGGTGGTAAGCACACCATGGCTCTAGAAAGCGTTGAGCCATGGTGACCAGGTGATAAGTCTCGGCCTCAAAGTGGTAGGATTCCAGGTTCGAATTCCGTTTCTACTAAAGAAGCATCGTAAACAGGTGTGGTGCACGTTAAAACCTGCTTCTCCCGCTATATGATGTGGAGGATTGGAGAGAAGGTTCTCAACTCATGTATCGTCCTCGTCATCGGACCGCGGTCCAAAATAATCCTAGTATTGGGTTATAACGCGACATTAATAAAACTAAACTAAACCCAAAAAGTGTTAAAAAGATAATAGCTGGCCCATTGTTGTCTTTCAGGATATGTATCATCTGCCTTGAGTTCTTACGTGATCATGCGCAAAGTTGTTTATTTTTCAACACTATTTTGAATCACCCTGTAAGTTAATATTATCTTGCAGTGTGTTTTTATGCTCGTGAGGTATCGAATTTCAATCACTTGTTATTTCAGTGAATATTTATTTCTAAGTCACGTTTTGATAATAAATCTGAATAGGGTCAATACGATGAGATTCATTCTAACACTTATAAACATTCAACAAGATAGGCGTGATTATACTGTGTGGCACTCACACCGTTTACAATGAAGGGCCATTTCACACGCACGGAGCAAAAACTCAGCAAATGGCCAAACGTCACGAAAATCCCTTCCTTTTCTCAACTGACTAACATCGAATAAAATCACTTTTTAGCACATCAAACATCACGAAAGGCTGCATGGTAATTACTTTTCTCGTGTCCATATTTATTGATTATTGGCCCTCTACAACCCCCCCACCGTCGCTTACATTACTTGGAAATTATGTAATAATAAATATGCAAATGGTATAACTCACACAATAAGCTTGTCTACTGATTTTTCCGTAACACGATTACGATTCTGCCTCTTCTCAAAATCGATACTGAAAGCAGGTTAATGTTAGCTTTCTTTGAACGCTAATATATTCTACCATTCGAAAGAGGTTATAAATATGCAGATCTTTTGCTCAAATGCTGGCCATTTCCGATTCATTCCTATCCAATAATAAGTGAAAGATAGATTTCCGTTGGGTCGCCAAATATCATTCATGAAGGGTCATAACGATTGCTGACAAATTATTTGTGACTCTTTAAATAACGGAGAGAGGTAACTTTGGGTAATGCGTAGTTATTGTCCTCTGTCCTAGTCTTTTGTGACGGTGATGCCCTTTGTCGTTAATGTGATTTGGACTGTGTACGCGCTCTCTTATTAAGAATCTTGAGGTGTTATATAGATTTTTATTTATAATTTTATGAGGGGAGAGAAGTTTTTGTTGTCAAAAGAATGAATCGAGTTAATTCCAATTTTTTTCCTGAAATTGTTGAAGCTATATTTGATTCTTTTAGTTATGTTTGAAATTTTGCTTTTTCAGTTTTAACTCTTTATTATTAAAGACAGATTTTAATTCAATATAGCCCCAATTACTCGAATTCTAGTTATCCGGATAGATTTAAAATATTAATTAAGATTAGATTAATCCCCTCCCCCCCAAAAAAAACTTGCTCGCATAATTTCAAATAAACATGACATGTCAGAGGACACCTTACATGGCATTGGCGTACAATAGTTACGAAATATTAACTTTTGGCATAAATTCAGAATTTTTACCAAATGTTTCGTGTCACTCTTGGCGAGTTGTTTGGCGATTAATATCTGGCATGCGTTAACAGTATCCAAAAAAAAATTGTATTTTAGAAGCATTTTTCTAAACAGGGTGAAACAAAAATTTGACACAAAACTGTATTTGCAACCATAAAATCCTATACTAAATTTGATACAATTAAATCACTACATTTTTGGATTATCGCTTTTACATGTTTCTGAAAGTACAGACAGACCGTCAACCCATTGTTGGATTTGGCTCAAAATTTGATAGATGCCTATATTATAGATGTTACACCTGTGTACCGAATTTTATCTGTCGAGCTCTCTTCGATTTTTAATCATCGTATTTACTTATATTGAAGCAGACGGACTTCTGCTGAACAGATTTTACTAGAAAATGGATAAAAATCTGTAAATTTTGTGTAAAGACCTTATACCAAATTTCAACTATCTATCTCAACGTGCTTTTGAGTTATCTTTGTCAGAAACAGACAAACGGGCACTTCCTAAAAATGTGTTTTTTGAAGTCACGGAGGTCTGAAACATGGAGATCCGTCAAAGTCTCGAGTTCGAATGAGTGGATGATTACTCTACTTTTTCTGTACTACGTTTACGAGAAAATAAAAAGAAGAAATTTGGAAATAAAACCTTTTTGAGCAAAAATAACGCAAAGCAATTGGTTTGACTGGTATATTCAAACAATGTTATTTTAATCATTTATTCATGCTGAATATAAACAATATTGTTTATGTATTTATTAAATGAATACGTTATAAGCAATTTTTTTCAAAAATTATCTTGTCTGTCAATTATACGGATATCCAATTTTTCTATATTGTGTCTTGTCGCAATGAATCCGAATAATTAGTTTTGCTATATTTCAGAATATACAATCAAACCTCGTTTAATGAATATCTCGCTTAACAAGCTAAATAAAATGTAAAAAAAAAACGACTCGCTTAAGAAGCGATGTTTTTCAAAAGGAGTTGCGAAACATCGCTTGCAGGGTTGCCCTGTATCAGTCTGTATTGAGTGCTTGTTTGAAGAGAACCCTTAAATCTACATAGAAGCTATTTTAGTTGGATGGCGTTGTCGAACGCGACATCGTTGGATTTGAGCGAGTGCCTGTGGATCCTTAATCGATAAAATTGCTTCTGTATCCAAGGTTATGGTACTAGAGGTGAATAAAAACGACATCATTAAGCTGCGAGAAATACCAAAGGAACTTATGGAGTTGCATTTTGTGTCGCAGTAAAAGAGAGTTATTTGGTCAGTAGAGGGAGAAGCAGTAAACTCAACAGAGCAACAAACATCTGGTGACAAAAAAAGAGAAGCTGAAAGCATGGGGAAGTATTGTATTCTACCTTGAGAAGCATCACTCTAACAAGGTAATAAATATGCACTCTACTAATTCATTTAATGATAACGTCTCATTTTCGCTCAATTTGCCAAAAGCCAAAAATAATTGTTTTTAAACAATTTTCTTATAAAAAAGCATGCATTATATATAATTAAATACATCATTATACATTTCTTTCGGCATTTTTTTTTCCGAAAAGGGACATCCTGTCTTATTTTGCATGGATTCGTATGGAAAAAAAATGTTTTGCTGAACAAATGTTTTGCATTACATATAAGACTCGAGAACAAATTATGCTCATTGTATATGATATTAGATAAATGTGGTGAAATTTTTAATCTGTTGTGTGCTCTTAGGTTGATGTTTTAATGCTTATTTTTTATTATTATTTAAATGCGACGAAACGAAATTATTTGCATTATATATTTCTGTATCATGAATTGAGACTTTAAAGTTATTTAAGTTACAACAAACTTAATAGAAAAATGATACAACTGTACTTCTATTGTAAGAATGGCAAGTCTTTTTGTAAGTTTCTATTTATACTGTACATTACTGAATTTTGAATTTCCTGTGTTCTCAAAAATACAGTAGCATGATTCGGTAAAATGCTATCAAAATAACATCTAAGTGCAATGTATATTTCTATAACTATCAGAGTTGCAGTCTTAAAATCGTTTTGTCTGTCACATTAGAACAAATGTATGACATTAAAAATTAGGATTTTCTTACTTACGATTTCCGCTAAACT
This sequence comes from Argiope bruennichi, assembly GCF_947563725.1. Classification (NCBI taxonomy): domain Eukaryota; kingdom Metazoa; phylum Arthropoda; class Arachnida; order Araneae; family Araneidae; genus Argiope; species Argiope bruennichi. Next base: position 53,114,092 of record NC_079154.1, on the reverse strand, counting down.
GAACTACAATCAATTAAAAAGGCTTTTTTTCCCACAAAACTAATGGAAATCTAAAGGGAATTTCGTTGCGCTATCTGAGATAACAGCAATTATCAAATGATTCGTTTTTTATATATATACTAGCCGCCTTTGGCGACCAGACGGTTCGCCAATCTTAATGCTCGTTAGAATTTTAACAATTAAATATTTTATGTAATTCCTACTTTAATAGCTTCTTCATCAAATATTTTAAAGCTTCAAATTTTGATAGTCATGTAATTCACTCATAATAATATAAAGTCCTTCAGTCATAACATAATATGTATCTCTCTAATTTTCTGTTAGTTCCGGTAGAATTTATGCTTAAAATTTAAATGGAAATGACTAAACTGCAATTAATATAATAATATTTTTTACTGAAACAAAGCATTTTTTTAATACTATGATTACTGATAATAGAGTCACTGAGCGTTTAAACTTTATGGGCAATAAAGAATATCTTTCTTAAGTTATGTAATATCTCAAGAATTTGTCAACAAAATTTTCTCAGATTCATCATGAACAGATCGATTCATTAACAATGTTTAATTTTAAATGCATCAAACTTTAAGAAAATAAAATGAATCGTTTAAAATAATCGGTCGAAAACAGGTTTAAAAAACTACTTAAAAAACGATGTACTTAAAACTATAAGCATATACAAAAAAATATATAACTAACATAAATACAATTTACTTACAAAAGCATGCAACTAACCTAAAAATAATTTAAATCATCCGTTGATAACGGTTGTCATGGCAACAATCAGAATGCGCATGCGTGAATTTTCTTCGCCAGCTCCGGTAACGCAAATGAGTGAATTTTTCTACGCCAGTGGGGGTAACGCTATGCAGATTATACATTTTTAATTTCCTTTATTCTGTGTTATTTTAATTCAAAAGTACTTCAGAATGAATCTGAAACATGGATTAATTAACAATGTTTAATTTTAAATGCATCAAACATTAAGAAAATAAACAGAATCGTCTGAAATAATCCGCCGAAAAATGTTAACCCTAGCCTCATTACTGTTGGGAGAAAAAAATCTGAAGCCTTACTCATTTGGCGGTGGGGAAAATGGAAGATTTTTTTGGCGGGAAAGTTAGTTTTTAATTAATAATTAAAATTTCAAAAAAAGGGACCCCAGGTGCACATTCCCGACCTCTAAGGTATACATGTACCAAATTTGATAGCTGTATGTCAAATGACCTGGCCTGTAGAGCGCCAACACACACACACACACACACACACACACACACATTGAGCTTTATTATAAGTATAGATATATGCAATACGATGTCTAGCTCAGTTAAATTGACTGGCAACTAACTTACTGTTGGTTTTTCAGTTAATGTATAAACATTCGTTAACTTATATCTGCTCCATTTCATTCCAATAAGACAGGGTGAACTATACTGTTTAAAACCACATTTTTAATATTAATAAATATATTAAAATGGATAATTAAAGTGTGAAGTTTTCTTTATCATTTTTTTTATTTAATGAAATTTGTTATTTAAATGAATGCCATTCTTTGAAACTATATCACTAGTATTTTAGAACAGATATTTTAAATTTTAAATCATAATAAAATGATGAGGGACTGAAGCAGAATTTGTTTACTGAACTTCTTCACCAGTGGTAAGATACGTAATATTCCCGCATTATAATGTTAGTATCGTGCGGTTTTGATGCTTAATCCTTAACAAAACCAATTATTTTCGTTTCAAAAGTATCCTTAAATTTTCGATCGCAATGACTGTCAGAGCGATTTATGCCTTTACAAATCCCCTAACTTCATCCAGCGTTTCTTTTACCCAAATTGTACCAAAATCTCGTATTAGTCGGACATGTAACTCCAGTAGGATAGAACATCCATTACTCTGTTAAAGAAACGATGAGAGCATCTCTAATTACTTCACAACATCAGCTTTCGCGTAGGGGCCGGATAAATCGCCATCGCTTCCGCGCAAATATCCGGGAATTAACTGTACGGAATGAATTATTTTGCTAGGCTTGTTTTTGGCGAGAAACCCTCTAGAAACATAATAATTAATAAAAGCCGAAGGAATCAAATGAAATTCCTCTGGTTGGCCGAAATTAAATCTTGGTTATCTGAGAACAAGTGGTGATCTTTATTTGCTGATGGATAGATTTAGTAGTAAATATCATTTTCTTAAGCGCTTTAGTAGTAACTAATCATTTTCTTAAGCGCTTTAGTGCATCTGTTGTATTGATCGTTGATGGATTGAAAGTGTTACCCGCAAATTTCATTAACATTGGGTTAAAAATAGAATGGTGATATTGGTTTGTTACCACATTTGATGAAGCGGATCTTGTGATCTTCCGGTTTTTTAGAATGTTGCCATCTGCTAATCTAGATTAATCTTTACCTATTAAGGTTAGGGGTCCTACGGTGGTGTTTAGACTAAGTCTGGGAGTCGGAGGATCAAGGACTCACTCTAGGTTACAACTTATATTGAACAGAAGTATTTTATGGTGCTACAGGGATTTCTAGGCTCCATTCTGGAATTGGAGGATCACGGACTCATGACCAGGTTGCAAAGTATATTGAGCAGAAAAATTTTATGGTTCTACAATGGTTTCTAGGCTGAGCTCTGGAAATCGGATTATCACGGACTGAAGACCAGATTGTAACGTATATAGAATAAAAGTATTTTATGGTTATACAGTGGTTTTTCGGCTAAATTCTGGGAATTAGAGGCCCACTGACTCAAGACCAGATTGTAGAGAATATAGAACTGAAGTATTTTATGGTCCTATGTTGCTTTCTATACTGAGTTCAGGGAATCAGTGGATCACAGACTGCAACGTATTTTGATCGCAAGTATGTTATGTTCACCAACTTATACTAGAAATCTTCATTATTAAAACGATTCGAAAGAGATGCATTTCAGGGCCAGTTGAAACATTAAGTTATTTTGTAAATGATTCAAGTTGTGAGATTTTGTTTATATGCCATAAATTCTATTTATCAAAGCTTTAAAAATGTATTCTTTTACACGCCATGTAATTTACTTAATTTCGAAGATTAATACCTGGAATTCGCTTCTACTTTAATCCAAAGATAAAAACACTTTCACATTAATTAACAGAGTCCTTTAATGCTTTTATTGAATTCTGGTAGCTTACGGAAGTAGTTCGAATGATGAGAGGAATTCAAAAACATTTAAGGCCGCCTCAAAATGTTGACATTCTCTTTCTGCTTTGGATATTCTATGCAATTCGCGACACTTTAACCGCATGATTTAAACTGCGGCTATAAATCATGAAATACGTACTATGAAGTTCATTCAAAAGACTAAACCTAAAATGATTTATAGGAAAGAAATTTTTTGTAAGTATTTTAAATATTTTTCATCTGTTACTGATAATAAAGGTGTGTGTGTGTGTGTGCGTGCGCCTCTACTAGATACCTGTTTCATCTACAACAACCACATTTGGCACAAATGTACTTTGGCGAGACAAACTCGAAAGACTTTTTGGAAAATTTAATTAATTAAAAATTAACCAAGAGTTTGGCGTTCTTCCGGGATAACTCCTGAAAATATTTCTATACGATTTTCACACATTTTAAAAATTGTATTTTCAATAATATCAAATAATTTCTTTCTTGCAAATTTTTCCGGAATCTTAGTATCTTTTTAATGTTTTTTTTTTCATAATTATCTTTAATAGATTTCATGGTTGTAATGAAATTCAAATCTTTTTCGTTGTTTCATCAAACAGATAATCTTGCGACTTTCTTTCATTATTTAAAGCTAAGCTAAAAGGATTTTGCTTGTTATCTATGTGATTTACATTACGGCAGAAAACAACATGCAATATAAGGTAGATTAACCTGACTCTTAAGTTTTTACTGCCAACCTGATATCATGGAACTCGGCTTTATTAGAAATGCTCATGGCTATAATAAATGGAACAAGTGTAAGGATATTACAATAACACGACTTTAATGTCTTAATTTAATGGTAAAAAATACTTTGCATGGAGAAATGTGATTATCATGTTATGCTTGAGCACACATATTCCTCGGAGAGACACATTCGAAAGGTTTTTGGAAAATTTAATTAATTAAAAAAATAACAATGAGATTGACGTTTCTCAGGGATAATTTTGTTGTACAAAACTGATTTTCTCTTTTTTAAAAATTACCTTTTCAATGATATTAATTTATTTTTCTTGCAAATTTTTCCAGAATGTTGGCATATATATTTGTCTTTTTGTCATAATTTTCTTTAATCCACGTCATTGTTGTAATGAAATTCAAACCTTTTTCATTGTTTCATCAAATATATAATCTTTCGAATTTCTTCTATTGTTGAAAGCTAAGCCAAAAAAAAATTATTATCTATGCGATTTACATTAAAAATCATAAAAAGAAAATCCCCTTACTGCAAAAAACAACATGCAGTGTGAAGGAGATACCCTGACTCAGTTTTTATTATAAGGGGTGTTCAAATGCCGCTATGGGAGAACGTAGCGAGACATCTAGTGATGCGATTGGACTCTCCGGCGTAGATTAGAGCACTCGTGGGTGCCCGCATGCGCAGGAGAGAGCAGAGGTTCTTATAAAGAGCGCCGTCCAAGGTCCGCTACTTGTTGAATTCCTCGTGCACAGAAAAACCATTAGCTCTTATGTGTACTTTGAGACACCCCGAAAACTACGCAGGTCCATCAAGAGCTAAAGCCAGGGGCTACTCGCGGAGGGTGTGATTACGCTCCATGATAATGCGCGTCCACACGTCTCCAGGATCACACACGCGGAACTGGCCAAGTTCAAGTCGGAATAACTCGACCGTCCGCTCTACAACCGGACATGTCTCCCTGCGATTTTCATGTGTTTGATCCCCTGAAAACACATTTGAAAAGGAAGCGCTTTAACTCGAACGGCGAACTCAAGGAGGCTGTGTAGGATTGGGTCTCGTCACGACCGTAGGAATTTTGGGAACAAGGAATCCTTCGACTCTTTAACCAGTGGAATCGTGGTGATCAGGCCTATGGTGTATACTTTGAATAAAGTCTTATACCCACAGTATCGTTTCGTAACTTTTCATTTGAACACCCCTTGTAAGTATGTATATTGAAATACAACTATATTAAATGGTTGCACAGGGCATTTAAACTAAATACGATAATAAATTTAAAAATTTGTTGACTTACATGCTGCATGCTTCTATGTACTATTGTTCATTTCGAATTATTATCTTTTAAAACTATATTTTGTGCGTATACTGGTATAATTATGTAATCTTCTTTTATAAACTGAATTTTCAATGTAATAAATATAAGCATATGTGCTGAATTTTCCCAATTTCATGCATTTTTAATCTAACATTTATTTCTAATTATCTTAATGAAATCAAAACATAAAATGGATGCACAGATTCATTTTAATATATAACAGGAATACTTACTATAACTTGGCCACAATTTTTTTACGCATGGTAGATTTTTAAGTCAGAAAAATCAGTGAAGGAGATATCATTGTCATTCATTTAAAAGCTGTCTCTTTGTAAACCAAGAGTGGAATTTATTATCTGATTAATAAATGTGTAAAATAATAAATAAATATATAAAATAGAATAAATATGGATTGGTTCTGGTAATTTCTACGGCCGTCTAGTTAAAAATGTACAATCAGAACAGAATGTATTCTGTTGCAAATTATTCGGCTATTTCTATAAATTGGTTATTTTATATGAAAAGAATTCAGGAAATAACCGCCTTCAATTGAAGAGATTTACTGGATAGATTTTAGCAGTTATATATATTATTTAGGAAATTAGTGCCAGTCTATAATTAATGAACGAAATTTACACAATTTGCTAACTATAAGCGGATGCATAGAAATAAATATTCAGATACTAAGTTGGGAATAGTTTTGTATTTCATATTAATCAATATAATTAATAAATAGCGAATGTTTTTTATATTAAAAAAGACATATTTTTGGACTTTTTCACTTTCATCTAATTTTCGATTTGTAACAAATTGATTTACTATGGAAATGTGAGGCCATCCAACCATTTAAAAGAAATTCCGAATATATATTTCGTGACTTTTAGATTGATAAAAACGATTTAACCATCATAATTTCCATTTGAATGAATAAAATAGTAGAATGCCTTTATATTTATTCTATTTCCTTAAAAAAAAACTATAGTATTTCGAGTGATTTATGTCTATGACTAATTTCTTTACTATAAAAACATTTAATTTGAATCTAACGAATATTTTCATTTAAATACATGTAAAAAATTAATATTACAATTAGCTTTATATCCATTTTCATATTTCAAAAGAATCATTATGGGTAAATTTCTTTTAATTATAATGCTTCAATGTTTTCCAACCAAATATTTCTGTTTAAATATATAGAAAAGTAGCTATTTGCTGTGACTTTCTACATATTTCTTAAAAACACTTTTGTTTTCCGAGAATATCTATTCTGTTTTTACTTTCTAATGTACGAAATATAGAGAAAGAATTGTAATTGTCAAAAATTTCGAACACGAGATTTTGACGGATCTCCACGTTTCAAACTTCCTGAGGTCTAAAAATAAATTTTTCGAAAATGTCTGACTCTGACAAAAAATATCTCAAAAACGTTTCGAGTTAGACGAATGACATTTGGTATACAGTCTTTACTAAAAATTTGTAGCTCTCTATCAAATTTTGAGCAAAATCCGTCCAAAGGGAACTTATCTGTCTGGCTGTTGGAATATATGTTAACACGATAACTGTAAACTGAAGAGAGCTAGATAGATAAAATTCGGTATCTAAATTTAGCATCTATAGTGGTGACACATACGAAATTTTCAGCCAAATCCAACAAGGGATTTACTGTTTGTGTGTCTCTACTTTCAGAAATATGTAAATGCTGCAACTCAGAAACTCGGTGACCTAAATATATCAAATTTGGTATGAGATTTTATGATTATGTATGTAATTTTGTGTCATTTTTTAATCGGTTGGGAAAAACGCATTTAAAGCACAATTCCGACTTTGGACACTTTCAACCGTATTCCAAGGATTAATAACCAAAAAATTCGCCAAGGATCACAAGATAGATTTTTTAAAAATTCTAAATTCATGCAAAGGTTAATATATCGTAATTGTTGCACGTTATTTCCATGCATGACGTTCTCTGGAGTAACATCTTTATTAGAGTGTATGCGAGAAAGCTTTGGGAAGACCACGCCCGCTGATTCCTTTTTAATATCAACGCTTTAATGGATTTCGAACTGATATTTCCATTTGGATATATGAAAAAATGCATTTATCATATGTCTACGTATGTCCGAACGAAACTCTTGCATTGAATGCATTGAAAGGATATGGGTCTAGTTCTTTCTAATAACAACGCTTTAAGGAATTTCAGACCAACATTTCCATTTCAGTGTTTGAAACAATAGATATTTTCTTTGATATGGAATCCATTTCCTTGGAGAAACTCTTGTATTTCTAAAATATGTATTCCTACTTCCATTTGAATAATAACACATCTCTGAATTTTGGCCTTATATTTCGATTTAAATACACGAGGCAGCAGATATTTGGTCTTATATCTACTTCACTGTTATTCCAAGAATATGACCGTCTAATTCTGTCTTAAGGAATTCTAGTCCAATACTTCCATTTGAATATATTAAACAGTAGATAGATCTTCTCTAACGAAATTCTTGTTTTCTTGGAATGTCCGCTCCAAATGGCCTTTGAATGAAACTCTTCTCTGAAATCCAGCTCAATATTTCTATGTAAATACTTAAAATAGCATTTACTTCTATTATTCTAATACAATTCTTGTGTTTCAGGAATGTTATTTCTAATTTTCACTTCCAAAGCCTTGATGAATTTCACATCAACTGGCCGCCTTTAGAGACCTTATTATTCACCCAGATGATTGACTTTTTAAGCTGTTCAATAATCCATACATTATATATTGTTGCGAAATATCCGGGGGTTCGTTTGAATAGTGGGGGTTATATGGTGTGAAGAACGCTCAATCAGCAGGCGGCAGTAGAAAATAAAACAACGACGTTTATTTACACGAAGACACACAGGACAGCACAAAGACGACAACTATATACAGCACAGAAGACGATTATCTTCAGCCGAGACGTGCAGCATACAACAGACTCTACTGCAGACAATAGCACACAGCTTAGTTCAGCACTAGCTTCACTCCGTCGCTGCTCCGCTTATCTCTGGAAGGCCATTTCTACACCGTCGGTTCCGACTACTCTCCTTCAATTCACGACGACGTCGACTCTGGTTCACTACGACTCTCTCTGGAAGACTCGTTCTTCCCCATCGATCCCGACGACTCTCGATTACCACTCAATTCACCACTCCCCGGCAGCTGCAGCTCCTTTTATAGGTCTCAGGAAGCGGGGCTAGAAGCCTCTCAACCAATCAGGAACGTTCGAGGCGTAACTCGGTTCCTACTGGACGGTTCGGGAAAATTCTCGACGTTTCGGGTATAATCTATTTTGGCACCAAAGTCGCCAAATTCGTCGCCAAATGGTCACCAAGTTTGTCGCCAAGCTCTGGAACCTCTTATGGAACCAGCTATGCTGGGAAGCCGTATCACAGATTCGTAACAATATTATAACCGAATACGTGGCCGAATATAGAAAAGACACTATGAATTTTTAACTTCATTTTATTTCCATCCCGGGAGGCATGATTTTTTGTAAAAGCAGAAGAGCCGAGATCAATACAGAACGACACAACACGAAATGAGGAAAAGTTAAAAGAGAGGGAAAATAGTTTTCCCAGTGATTATATACTATAAGATTTTTCATAGGGATTTCTCACACGTGTCGACCACAGGCAAGGGAATCGTAGGGATCTTTTAGACAAATTTGTTTAGGTCAGGAATTTTTTTATCCCTTCACTTGGAGCGTGGGAATCGCTGACAAACGTATTTTTATAGAGCTTTCTACTGCATTTATTAAATAGAAAAGGTGGAATGGGATCATGAAATAAGAGAATATTTTAGAATGAAGTTAATATGTGCTGAATTAAGCTAAAATTTTGAAAATTATTTAAGTATAAATTAGATTTAAAATATGTATATAATATATTTCATGCAACTGAAAGATGTGAGTTCAATTAAATTAGTTTTCTATAAATTAAAAAGTGCAGATATTGCAAAATAAAAGTGAGAGTGAAAATCCCTCTACGTAATTAATAATTAGCAAAAACATGCGACAGAATATTTTGAACGAATGCTGTTGTGTTTTAATTCCATAATAACATTTGAAAATATTGTATGAAATTGAATTTAAAAACTATTATTAAAATTTAGGGGAAAATTATATGGAAAGGAAATTAATATCATTAAAAAAATAATGTTCTGAAACTACAAAGACAATTTTTATGAAACATTTGTTTTTGAAGATATGAACATCAACTTTCATAGTTAATCCATGGCGATTACCCATCTGGTGACGGTTAAGCCTGTTTTTACTCTCAATGAAGTTTTCTGTTGGAAACCTATTCCTTGATTTTCTTTTTAATATCTTCTTTCCTCTGACGAAGGGGCCGTGGTGGCCTGGTGGTAAAGTCTCGACTTCGAAACCAGAGCGTTTCAGGTTCGAGACCCGATTCCACCGAAGAACCGGCGTGTAAGCGAGTCTGGTGTACGTTAAATCCGTCGGAGCCAAACGTCCTCCCGCTGGTATGGTGTGGAATTTTGGAGAGGGGGTGCCAGCTCAGGTGTCGTCCTTCTCATCTCACCGCAGTTCAAACTTACTAAGTCCGTCCCAAAGTAGTCCTAGTGTTGCTTTGAATCGGGACGTTAATATAACAAAACTAAAAACCTCTGATGAAATGAACTTTTTGGTGAACAGCGAAAAGTCAGCAGAATAGTTTTAATTATTTTCTACAGCTTCATTAATTAACTAAGCGAAGCATTCGGATCAATATATGGGTAAAATGGCTCAATGAAGCAATATGAAATTCGCACGATGGTTTGTTTGCATTTTTGTTGCCATTCGACAATAAGTAATAAAAGCGATTTTTGTGCCAAATAACTTAGAGTTATATATATTCATTCATTTTAATACACAAAATAATTGACTGCTTTGATTTTTTATTTCCCTAACAATTTTTTTATTCCAAGAATATATAATTTCTTTTTATAATAACAATATCCGTAATAACAATAAATTCCAACCTAATATTTAATTTTCCACCAATCACATTGTGCCACATCCACTCTTTCCTTTCGACTTTAACCATGCTTTCCAAAATGGAAAACAAGTTTCGGTGAGTTAAAAAAAATACAAAAATAAAAACGAAGGAAAAAGAAATCACTTCTTCCGAAATTGCTTCTTCTGAATACTTTGTGCTCGATCCATTCGTTTCTTTGGAATAAAAAGAAATGGAAAAACCGTTTCTATTTCGCAGAGTCCCCAGATAACGGGTGATTTAGAGCTGCGTGGATTTTTCCCTAAGAGTCGAAAATCCAGACTTGGGCAAATAAAACAACCAGAATGGCACCACAGCGAATTTGTAAGCGTTAACTGAACAAAGGGATGATGGGATTGGAGCTACTTAGAATTGGGTAAAGGTATTAGTCGCTTGAACAGAAGGGGGAGGGGGTCTCTCAAATTACAAGAGCATAGATACAAACTAGTTTCTTCTTTAACAACTACACTTGTACTTTTAACATTGAAGGATTGTATATTTAAAATATATACCAAACAGACTTTGTGAACCTTTTCTATAAAAAATGATTTATGTTCTGTCAGTAGATTGTTTCTTTTATGCTTTTGCCTTATTAAAGCATTAAGATTACAATCCACATGTTTAACCCTTTCAAGACGGGATATCTGTATTCTAGACGTTTGCTCAAGACGGAGCGTACGCGAAAGTAATCATCCCATATTACAGAGGTTTTGCGTCGCTAAGCCTAATTTTAAAAAAATAAAGTGTTAGTCCTAATTTTGTAACTTTCGGTACCAATGTTGATTATTAGTTCGGCTGCCAAATACGTTAAAATTAGCATTTAATAATGTTTTTCTTTTAATTTACGTTAAAATATATATTAAAAACTCATTTATGTTGTGAAATATTTTTCAGAAGTCCTAATCAAATTATTCTGAAGTTTTAATGGAGAAAATACATTAATAACTTTTAAAATAAATATTAAAAAAATTTAAAAAATGCAGTACAAAATAAGTAGGAGGCAGGCACGCTGTGAGCTCTGATTCTGATAAAATAACCGTATCAGAATCATTCAAAATCTCGGTTTCTAATTCTTGAGACTATGTATCTGTGCCACTAATTGTCTTATTCATAATGCGAGACTTTCTTTCACTGATAAATAAGCTTTTCTTACTATAAAAAATTGAATTCAAGGCATTCCAAAATAAAAAAGAGAAAGAATGCATAACATATCTGAAAGCTACGTTAAATACAATAGAACTGGAGGTAAAACCCAAACAGACCCTGCATAGTAGCAAATAGAAAATAAAAAATATTAATAAATAAAATTAGGAGTGAGACTAGAAAAGCGAGAATGTTTCCATCACGTGAAAAGTTAAAAAAACCCATCTCTGTTTATTTACATTACGGTTACCCCTCAACAGCTGATGAATGAATAAAATACCCAAGTGATGCTGAATATGAGCTAACTGAAGGTCAGGATACTAAAACTATGCTGACTTCAAAAGTGATGGGGACAGAGAGCCATCTAGTGGTCTTTAAAAGTCGTTCCAGCTTAAAATGCTCATATGCATCACCCCTCCTCTGAACTCAACTTCCCGTCGTGCACTGATGGTACACCCGGCTGTGAGAGACGTTCGCAGGTGATGCATATATGACACGCCCGTCCTGAAAAGATTAAGGTTAAAATCCAAGTGCCTAAGGGGTCTTCCGTCGTCTTCCAATAATTTCAGATAAGTTTTCCTTGCCTTTATGACTTCATGACCCACACGCAGTAACTAGAATGAATGATTAGACATTGATATTCAGTCCCACGAATGTTATTCTTCATTACTTTGAAAAGGATATGAAGAAATTACATGCTTACAATAAAAATTACTATCGCAATAGAATATTTCACATTTCGTCTGACAGTAGTCTAAAAGTTAATCGCTGCGTTGTAAAAACATTGTGCCCTTTCAGTATTTAAACAGGTGATGTTCGAGTCTTTAAAAATGTTTTTTTCTTGTTCAGTGTCAGGTTTACGTATAAGCTGCAACCAATAACTTAGGGCCCTAAGTTATAGGTTGAGTCCCCTAAAATAATTACCGACTAATTAAATGCCATATATATATACTAAATGGACTTATAAAGAATCTCATACTTCAAATAACTTAGGACTTCATGAAGTCTAAATCTGCCTCTATTATAGTTGTCACTATATGAAGATTTTGTTTCTGTTGTTAAAATTTGTATTTCCAGTAGATTAAATAAATCTACAATATCATAATTTCCTCTCTCTCAATCTTTATACACAAATGTACACACACACACACACACATATATATATATATATATATATATACATTACATTGTAACTTTACTTAATGCGCTATTAATTTTCCGTCGAAATCAAAACGTGGAGTCAACAAATTTTTCTCCGAAACTATATAAAGTCCGAATATTTTCTTATGCTCTTTTTCCTGCTTTAGATCTTACTACATAGTTTTCTGTGCTGCGCTCGCCTTGACTTGTGTAAATAAATTTTAACAAAACCTAAAAATTGATTTAAAAAAATTTGAAATAATGAAGAATAAAATCTTTTAAACAACTATTGATTCTATAAATGAAATTTTACACACATACACACACACACACACACACACACACACTTTTTTCTTAACGATTGTCTGAAGTTAAGGGAGATCGGGGAAAGATAGCAATCCTTCTATTTTCTAAAGATAGCAACTTGACCATTTTTAATGAGCTCAACTTTAGAGATAAATTGATATCACTTGCATAAATTATTATAATGGCCTTTCTTATATTGTTATCTAATTGAATAATTTTTTTATTTTGAGACGATCAATATTATATTGCTATTTGAGAAAAAATAATGCAAAAATATCATCTTGTAGCGCTACTGAGACGTGATGATTTTAATGAAGAGATTCTGATAAAAACTGAATATATTGTCATTTTTAAAAATATATATAAAACATTACACTTACTGACCAAACATTGCTAAGTATTTTTTTTTTAATATTTTGGAATGGAAGAATTATTATATTTAAAACTTTAGATGGTTGTAAATTATATTTAGTTATTTGTATAGCTAAAATTTTGTTTTTAAAATTTAATAAATATTTGATATAAATTTCTCTTTACCTTCATCTGAACATTTCTCATGCCACTGTGTGTACACTTGAAACATTCTATTCTAGTCTTCTGACAGCGGTTCAACATAGATCTCATAAAATGTAGGACAATGCAATATTTTTTCTTTGGAAGTTTCAGTTGCCACCATGAATGTCGAATTTCTTAAATTTTTTTTCTGTGTCCAAATTTCTTAGTAACATTTTTGTTTTTTCATTCTGAACTTCTTACCTTTACTGCTTTAAATACTATTATTGAGTTTTATGTATTTCCTTTTGAACTAAAATATCTTTCAAAAGTTAGATTGTTAAAATATTATTTGTATACATATGAACCTTGCACTGATGTATGAAACAATTTGTGAATCTTGGTGATCACACAAATTAACGACTCTGACCTAAGGCACACGGAAAAAACTGAATGATTGGACCACCGCGATAGCAGCACTAAGGGCCATCACCGGCCACAGCACAACCCTTCCCATGGGAAGTACGTCCCGTCATCGATGGGAGGTAGCCAACTCCCTCCTTTTTTCTGTACCCATCTGGGTGATGAGAACCAATCACCATACCGGAAACTTATCATCCTCAATTTTCGAGATGCTCCGGTGAGAGGAATTATGTTGATCAAGAAAATCATGCAAGATTAGTACATTTTGTAATCGATTAATCGTCTAAGATTAGTACGATCGTACAAATGTAAATAACTTCAGAGAATATGAGGGGCATCAACTTACTTCGGTAATTCTGCTCCGATTGGACGCGTTAACAGTCGTTGAGTTTTGGTTAGGTCAACAAAAATAAGGCATAAGTAAAAGAAATATATTATTTAAGGCATAAATAAGAGGTGATTAAGAAAAGTATATTATTTAAGGCATAAATAAGTTGTGATTAAGAAAGGCATTTTATTTAAAGCATAAATAAATGGTGTTTAAGAAAAGTATATTATTTGAGGCTTAAATAAGTGGTGATGAAGAAAAGTATATTATTTGAGGAATAAATAAGTGGTGACGAAGAAAAGTATATTATTTAAGGCATAAATAAGTGGTGATTAAGAAAAGTATATTATTTGAGGCATAAATAAGTGGCGATTAAGAAAAGTATATTATTTAAGACATAAATAAGTGGTGATTAAGAAAAGTATATTATTTGAGGCATAAATAAGTGGTGATTAAGAAAGGTATATTATTTGAGGCATAAATAAGTGGTGATTAAGAAAAGTATATTGTTTAAGGTGGTCATGCAAAAGTGATTTCTGCTAGTCAATGAAATCATATGTTAACGGCTTTGAAAATTACAGCAACTAGACAAAATGCACAAACATCATCTAACAAACAAAGAAATGTTGGCAGTGACTCCACTGTGCAAGTATTTAACATACAATAGTGCGGAGAGCTTGTAGTATGAGTAAATTAGTGAAGTTTGACGACTATGAAAACAAACTCAGCTATTCGTTATCGTCTATTTTATTCTGGTTTCCTCTAAGTTAAATTGTGTGTATAATTTGTTGTATAAGTTTGTAAATTTTCTCTCTAAATCTATATTTAATTAGATTGTTCGCATCTTGGAAGGATTGTTTTGGGAAGATAAGCGTTTATTTTTAATATTAAATCGTTCATCATTATGAATTCGAATTCTAATCTTTTTACTAAGAGAATAATTGGTTCCGTAAGTTCATTCTTTCTAGTAATGCAATTCTTTTTTGTATACTAATATGCTTGCCCTTATTTATTTTGGTGCATGCTTATTCTTAATTTCTTCCAACTTTTATTCTATATAGTGTTCACTGTAATAGTAGCCCAATAGATAATTCGAAATTGGTGACGAAAGGCATATATTAAACATCGTGAGTTGATTGACAGCTTTTCCTCGAAGGGCTGGTCATTGAAATATTTTAAACTAATGACATTCAAAGCTTCATAACTCGGTCAGTTTCAGTCGCTAAAGTGTGTGATTTTTTTGGTTTTAAGTACTAGTATCTCAAAATATTTTACTGAATATAAGTAATACTTGATAATTTTATAAAAATTCAGATTTTGCGATTATTTTCTGTAGTAATTTTCGAACAGAAATAACAACAAAAAAAATATATGATACATTATATCGTTAAGTCTATCTCTAAAAACACGGACCGCGATGGGCGGTGGTAAGGTCTTGGCTTCGAAATAGGAGGTTCAGATTCGAGACCCGATTCCACCGAGGAACTGTTGTGTAAGAGGGTCTGGTGCACGTTAAATCCATCTGGGTCAAACGCCCTCCTGCTGGTGTGGTGTGGAAATTTGGAGTGCGGGTGCTAGTTCAGGTGTCGTCCTCATCATAAACCTGTTCAAAATTATGAGGTGCGTCCTAAAATAGCCCTAGTGTTGCTTTAAACTAAAATATATTTAAAGACTTAAAAATAAAGTACATAACCACGATTAGAATTAACACAATGTTTGTTTTGCTTTGAAATGTGTGCTTTCACAAAATGTGTTCAAATACATTTAAAAAAAATATATATTAAGAATAGACAAATTGCAATTTATTTAAGAAATCACTAGACATCCAAGTGACGAAGAAAATGTTTAGATGCATCGAGTATGAAATTTTGTTTTTACAATCTGCCTATAAAGCATTGCCATTCTTATCTGAAATTCTCTAAGTAGCAAAAATATTTTATGAAAAACTTCGATAAGAAGTTTCCAAGAAGCAAAACTTAGACTTCAGAAGTGTTTTTATCTTCGCGACATTGTCATGGTCGAGTTTCTTTCTTGCTTCATTGTTTTTTTTATTGATTTCAAACTTCATGCGAAGGGAAACACTCTCGAAGAAAGTTTTTTTTAACTTGTCATCTGTTTTGGTGATGCATTTTCTTATGACGGCTATGAATCATCATTTCTATCAGTTTGGAACATTTTCCTGTGTTTTTATAAAATCATGCATGATTTAACAAAAACATATATTTTAAAAAAAGTATTGAAAATAATATTATGATATATCAAGAATATTGCAAGCGATTTACTTTTTTTTAAAAGAATGACGTATAAATTTCTGAATTTGTTTGGAAAAATAATTTTTCTTTTAAGTTAAATAAGTTGATAATAAAATAAATTAAAGAATTTATTCTGTAACAAAAAAAATCGTTTGCTTTGTTTTCCCTTCTGATTTAATAATTCGTTTGCAAGAGTAATTTTTTAAACTTATATATGTTGGTAATAAAATAATTGATTGAATTTATCCCGCAACAAAAAATCGTTTTCTTTATTCACCCCCCCCCCCGATTTACGTTTATTAAAATTATAAAATCAGCTCATTTATTGCCTTTGTTTTTTGTATCTCTTCAAATCGAAGAGAAAAAAGTTTATTATAGTGTATTGTAAATAAATTTTACTCTTTGTACTCTTATTGATTTTTTTTATCATAGAAAATTTTCAAGCAGCTTTTTTTTAAATAAAATTAATATTAATTTAAATAAAGAGATTATTTGATATAGAACACTTTATTCTGCAACAGAAAAAAATCGTTTGCACTATGCAACAAAAAAAAATCGTTTGCACCATGCAAAAAAAAAAAGAAAAAGAAATCGTTTGCACCATGTAACAAAAAAAATTCGTTTGCACCATGTAACAAAAAAAATTCGTTTGCACCATGTAACAAAAAAAATTCGTTTGCACGATGCAACAAAAAAAATTCGTTTGCACGATGCAACAAAAAAAATTCGTTTGCACGATGCAACAAAAAAAATTCGTTTGCACAATGCAACAAAAAAAAATTCGTTTGCTCTATTTTCCCCCCTGAATTACGGTTATTAAAATTATAAAATCTGTTCATGTATTGTCTTTGTTTTTAGCATCTCTTCAAATCGAAGAGAAAATGTATGTTTCAAAGTACTGTAAACAAATTTTACTCTGAATGCTCGTAAAAATATTTGTTTAATTACAGAAAATTTTAGAGAAACTTTTTTTTCGAAAGTAAAATTATTATTTTAAATAAAGAGATCATTTGATATCGGAAAGTTCAGACTACAGAACAATTAGAACACATTCTTTGAAGATTGCTATGTAGAGACAATACATGAGCAGATTTTATAATTTTAATAAGCGGGGGGAGGAGGGGGGATTTGCTTGTCCGGATGACAAATAACTCTTGACATATACTCAAGAAGAAACGACACTATATGCTTTATTGTGGAATTATATATTATTGTCATCTGTTGGTCCACCCTAGTAGAAATGAGAATGGGATATCAAAGGGTTTATTAATCCAACAACAAAATTACAATCCGCTGAAATGAGTACGTGAAAACGTGAATTTTTACACATCTTTGAATGATCTCTGAAACTAGATTCTAATTACTGCATATATAAATCTTTTCGTAGATTTCATATTCAATTTCTGCGCAAATAATTTAAGTCATTTTCTGAAATTTATCTGAAAGATATCGCTAATGTAAAGGCCCTTTTAAAGAGAATAAATTGACAAGAACAGTCCCGACAAGTTCAAAGAGTATTATCTATAAATAAATTTGCTAAGAAATGTTATAATTATTTATTTATTTATTTGATCTCTAGTATCGATTCATCATCATAGATTATCATTAAATTTTTCAATGAATCTATGATTAATTTGCGAGTCATCTGATTCGCGAACATTGTCTTAAAACATATTGAATAACATACTTATAATATACATTCGTTTAAACTGTTAGAAATTGTAATTATAAAATTTGCATTATATATTTGTAAATTTTTTCCAATCGTTTATAATAAATTCAGATCAGTCTCAACAATTGTAAAGAGATAAACTGCATTATTATTATCTATAAATAAATTAAGTAAGAAAGAATATAATTATTTATTTATTTATTTGATCTTCAGTATGGATTCTTCGTCGTAGACTATTGTTAAATTTTCTTTAAATCTATGACTAGTTTGCGAACAATCTGATTCACGAACATTGTGTTAGAATTGTTATATTCTTTTAAATATTATCCATTGTAATTATAAGATTTGTATTACATATTTATAAATTTGTCAAATCATTTGCATTAAATTTAGAACAGTCTCAACTAACACAAAGAGATAAGCTTTATTGTTATTATCTATAAATAAATTTACTAAGAAATAGTGTAATTATTTATTTATTAATTTGATCCCCAACATTGTAAAATTCTACGATATTGGATTTGGATATACGATTTGGATTGGATTCTAGGATTTGTAAAATTCTACGATAAATCTGATTAGTGTGCGAAAAATTTGGTTCACGAGCATTATTTTAGAATATATTATATTCAATTAAACTACTAGGAAATATAAGATTTGCATGACATATTAATAAATCTTTCAAATCGTTTGTAATAAATTCAGAACAATCTCAACAAGCGCAAAAGAGATAAGCTTTGTTGTTATTATCTATAAATAAATTTACTATAAATTATATTGAACTCCAGTATGGATTCGTTACATTCTACGATAAATCTATGACTAGTTTGTGAACAATCTGATTCTATTAGATTCATTTAAAATTATTATATTCTAACTACAACAAATAATAATAAATACAATAAATAAAATAAACAATAAAACAAAAACTATTATATTTATTTAAACTATTAGCCATTATTATTTTTAGAAGATTCGCATTACATATTTCTAAGTTTTTAAAATCTTTTGTAATAAATTTGCTTTATATTTGTAACAATACGATTCTAAAGATTTAACCATTGATCGATTTACAAATAATTAAATTAACGAGCATGATTTTAGAACAGATTATATTCATTTAAACGATTAATCAATTAAAGTATAATGATTTTATTATGGGTTTTCAATAAAATTTTTAAAACATTAAAAACATTTTTGCCTCACGTTCGGGATATTCCTACTGCTGATTAAATAACACCTACATTTTTTTTTATGTCATCTTACTTGATCACCCTACTTATTGTTATCTTATTTATCTATCTGTTTAAACTTAAGATTTCGTCGATAGTCACTAAAGCGATTTCATATCGTTACCCCGCTGCCCCTTTGTTCCATTTCTATCCCAGCATCCTCTTAGTCCGCAACGAAATAAACCGGGGCGGATGGATATTAACTACACTCGAACGCTTCCTGCATTGCAAACGAAAATTTAATTGAAACCCATTACGCGCAATTTATTGGATGACCCGTAAGAGGAATACCCCTGCGCCTGCGCAAACAAGAAGCTCGTAACTAACACTCGTCACTGACAACTGAGGGGAGGGTTTCAAAGTATTTATAACACGAGGTGAACGGTCGGGAAACCTCGAGTCAAGTTGTTTAACCAGAAGATATCAT
Source organism: Argiope bruennichi (assembly GCF_947563725.1). Lineage (NCBI taxonomy): Eukaryota > Metazoa > Arthropoda > Arachnida > Araneae > Araneidae > Argiope > Argiope bruennichi. The sequence goes on along the minus strand of NC_079154.1, from coordinate 53,094,438 downwards.
GTGTTCTTTTAAATTACGTTCGCATTGTCTGTGTAATTCAAACGCTAGGTTAAAGATGGTTTGCAGGGTTTTCTTTTTATTATGTTTTTTTATGTAGTGAAATCCACAAATCGTTGATGTGTTTAGTGCGTTAAATTAAGTCTGCGTAGTTACGGGAATTGTAAAGTAGTTTTATCTTTTAGTTGCCACTTTAAGAATTGAAATTGCTCATAAGTTTATTTTGATAGTGGATTACAAATCACTGTTGTTATTGGGGAGAGAGGTCCCTTCTTGAAAATTTTTAAAAACTATGTTATTAGTTTTTGAAAATTCGATTAAAAATAATCATTAAGTTCTTAAGACTCAAATTTAAAAAACAATTCCATTTATGATTTTTATTAAGTGAAATTTCGAAAAAAAAATTTCCCATAAAATTAATTAGTCAATGGGAATTAAGTATCGCGTTGTCATTGAGTAAACAAAGGGGGGAAAAAAAACTAAATTTCAAGCTTTTAACACATCAGGTCGATTTCAAAATTCAATTTTCACAACTACAATTGTATCTAATTCCATTGTTCATTTTCTAGTGTAAGAAAAATTAAGCAATGAAAGTAAGAGAGCTAAGTAAAATTTATTTATACTAATGTTCGGTTTTACATTAGTATAATAATCTGTTAAAGCAACAGAAAATTTACTGTGGAACGGGTCGCATTGAGTCAAAATTGCATGCTAAAGACGATATCTGACTTTTTAAACTTGTAGAGGGACGATACACTCTATAACTTCATTATGAATTAGATGAAAATGATACACGAGTTTCAGAAACAGTTACTTAATTATTTTCCAAGTACCACATTTCACAAGACAAAAAAACAAAAACACGAACACGGAAATACACGACACTCACTTAGAATACAATCTAATAATGACGAAGGATCATGGGAAATATACCTTAATGTTAAGAAGGTAGCGCCATCTGTTGTATGAAAAGCGAAGGTTGTATAGTTGTGCAACCGCTACAAACTTTCATTGAATACAAATTAAGCAACGTTTGACATTTAATCGTAATTCCGAAAATACCTTAAAACCGACTTTTACCATTTCAAGATTTCAAAAATTGTCTTTTTAATGATGTCTATTACCGTGCAGTTTTTTTTAGTTTTTTTAATTTTGACAATGATTAAAAAAAAAAATTGTATAATTTTCTGTCGTCGATATCATTGTTGCAATGAAATTCATGTCGCTTTTATTGTTTCATCAAAGATTAGATTGGACCCTTTTTTTCCATTTCCAGGTGAGATATTTTTCTTATTATCTTTTACATGACAGTTTACATAAAGAATAAGAAAATAAAATTATATTACCGCAAAAGGCATTTTGCAATTAGCAGATAAATTTAACAGGTATAAAATTATTAAAGTAATAATTTTTAATTTCATATTTAGGAATATTTTGTTGAGGGAATAATATCTTTAAACTTAACTCCTTTCATTTGAGGTAAACGTAAGTAATATTCCAATCGAAGAAAATAATTACCAAAGGTGGCTAGTTTTTAATAAATGTAACTCTTCTTTATAATATATAATTCAGCGATATGTAAATTATAGTTGCGAGATTAAAATTATAGTTGTAAAATTATTAAAGTGACTATTTTAATGTCTACCAAAATTTCATGCTTAGGTCTATTTTATTAAGGGAATTAAAAATATCTATTTACTCTTAATTCATTGAGTGTGAGCTAAACTCAACTAATATTACTGATAAAGAAAATAGTTACCAAAGGCGGCTAGTCTTAAATAAATATAACTATAATATAACTATATTATATAATTCTGTTATATATATATTATATAATATTTATCGCTTCTATATAGAGATAAAAATTCTTCATGATTAATTTAAGAAAAATAATTCATCATGTATAAATATTTAGTACTATAATAATATAAAGCTATTATTGTGCTTATAAAGCTATTAAATTAAAATTTATTTTGCACAATATGCTTGAAGGAGCATGTTTTTTTTTAATTTACTGCCTTTAATTTAAAAGATACGCTGATTTAACTTGGCACAAAATATGTCCCTTAATATTCATCGAAACATTTTGCTGGAGGCTTCTTTCATATAAACTCCCGTAAATAAACATAGAGCTTTAGGGAACGTGAAAATACATTTTTCATATAATTCATAATGCATCGTATACTTTATATGAACGTTATCTTTCATTAAAAACAACGCGCCGCATAAAATTTCCTCCTCGCTGCCGAGCTTCTGCTATATGCTTCAGAAAATCTTTATTTGAAGACACTCTGGAATAAATTTGAATAATGGCCTTGAAGAAATAAAAAAAAAATGGTAATGTATTCGCTAGAAAAAATATATCTGTTTTAAAAATTTAATTAATCTTGATACCTATATGTATTCAAATTTCATATACTGTTATTCTCTTCTCATTATACTTTCTTATAATAAAATTTGATTCTTAACGGAACAAATTGTTTTTATAAATAAAGGTAATTGTATTTATGATAATAGAGATATATTAATTATTTATTTTTAAAATTTTGTTAAGTTTTTAGATAATGTCTTATCTGATAAAAATGAATTTGTGAAGAGGATCAGTTTGTTTTTAATACTAATAACTAATTTCTAAATTATTAGACTTTGTTATATCTTTTCATTTGGAAAACATGCTTTAACCCTTTCTAGGGCCGTGGGAAGTATGCTTCCCACCAAATTTATCAATCTTTGTATGAATTTATTTAGTTTGGCATAAGTTCTGACAAATTTTTTTAGTAAGACAGAAACTGAGATGCTTTAGTTCTTTATTTTACACAAAATGATGTGTCTTGATTTGATACTTAATTATTAATTAATCAAATGAATTAATTAAATTAAATTTATCTAATAAGCTAAATGACTCCCTTTTCGTTTTTCTGATTTCAAGCCTAAAAATATTTTAACATAATATGACTAGAAAAAAAATGGCCCTTTAAATGGTTAAAGGGCTTAAACAATTACTGATCATTCTCGGATTCTAAGGGCCGAGGTGGTCTGGTGCACGTTAAATCCATCGGGGCCAAACGACCTCCCTCTGGTGCGGAAGTTTGGAGAGGGGGGCGCCAACTCATGTGTCGTCCTCGCCATCTAATCATGGTTTGAAATAACGGAGTCAGGCCCAAAATAGACCTAGTGTTGCTTTAAAACGGGACGTTAATATTACTAAACTTCTCGGTTTCAAAAACCTTTCGCACTTTCGTGCATGCATCGGGATGCGTTCATTTACTCAAAATAGGAATGAGAGGAAAGATGAAAAAAAAATTAATTTTAACATTAAGTGCACTCGGATTATTCATGGACTTAAGAGATTTATAAGCAGCGGATGACTCGTACATTGTCTGAAAAAGATACTGATTCGCAATAAAATACTTTATAGCGATTTTTATTTCGTGTAAAGGGCCTAAACATTAAAATATGATGATTGAATGGGGGACTTTTAATCTTATAATTTGGTAATTCATTTTTTTACAATATAATGATTTTTTTTATGTTACAACACCTTTTTTTATTTGTTATTGAAATTTTTTGATAACATTTTGTGATTAATAATTGTAGATATTTTCAGTCACATTTAATGGTATTATATAAAATATTCTTCATACCACTCTAAAGTCCTTTTTGCCTCTTGAATCAGCTTATAAAAGCAGTCAATACGCAATTTTGAATTAACATAAAATAGTATAGTCAGAAACGGCACGACACTCACATACAGATGGAAAAAAAATTAACCAAAAAGTGTCTAATGAAGGGGAAATAAAGGTCAAAGAATGTCGAAGAATTCTGGAAACTTCTCATTCTTTCGTATCGATGTATTTATCTTAAATGAATTGTTTTCATTTCATATCATTTATACAATTTTATTTCCACTTCTATTTAAGACTGCGAATAATTTTCCTCTTAAAAGAATCTTTTTTAATATTTCAGGAAAATATTTCTCTGAAAAATTTATATATATATAGACTTGTATAAATAATTAAATAACCTTTAGTGAAAAAAAAGGATATACTTTTCATGTGACTCATAACGTATGGGAATTTATTAAATTTTAATAATTTATTATATCGAAAGATTTGCCTTAATACTATCTTTAAATAAAAATAACCCTCCAGGTAAAAATTCATCATCGCTGTCAAGCTTTTATTAATGCACTCTAGAAACTTTTATTGATCCCAAAACACATCAGAATAAATTTGAATAATGACTTCAAGGATGAAAAAACGATTAAGTATATTGCTTGTAAGATTTTACCTGCTGTTAAAATTTAATCATTCGATGTGTTTAGACTCATCCATTTTTCGTGCATTATTATCGTCTTTATTTTAATGCTTTCATTTTATTTTTGGTACAGGTACTCTGAAATTTATAGTTCTTAACAGTTGTTTATATTTTCTATTAAATGAAGAAAGATTAAACAATAAAAATGATTGATTAAGCGATCATCGAAGTGGATTAATGATGCTTGAAAATTCTTCATAAGATTTCTGGATTATGTTATATCAAAGAAAAATAAATGAATGTAAAATAATAGTCTAATTTGTGTTAACACTATGGATATTGATGTTTTATTATTTTATAGTCCATTTATTTATTTTTGATAAAATAACATCTGTCTTAAAAAAGACTTACTCTGCTGAATTTCCGGATGTGACGTAAGAATTGTGTGATTTCAAGCTAGTTTATTTGAATAATTTTTGCTTGAACCAACTGCGTTTCTCTCTTTCATAACGCATAATAATTTATCATTTGCGGAAAGATTGGTTAGTATTTCATTTATTTCAATAAAACCATTTGACAAATCAGTTTCATCTTATCGTGTTTTTAAAGAAATCTGTCTTTTTTATAGCACTTATTGCCAACGTATGCATTTCATGTATAATAATAATAAAGTAAAATTTTATTTAGTGAACGCAAGTTTATTTACATTAAACTTGACTGCGCATCACATTTCCATTTTCGATTTTAGATGTCCATTTTTAGATTGAATGACAATGCAACTGTCTTTATGGTAGAAATGGTAGCAATCAGAAATGGTCTGGAATTTTTTTTGCGCAACGCAATATAAAAGCGCCAATGTTAATTTCTAATTCAAGATCGTCTTTAATGGCCCTTGATTCCCGTAGGTGAAATAATAAAAATAATAATAATGTATATAAAAGAAAAACTACAGAATTTGGTGTTGAAATGATCTGGATCAGAGCTCATCAAGGATATATTGGAAACGAAAAAGCAGATACACTAACTAAGAAAGCTTTTAACTTAGAAACATCGTTCCATTAGTCGAAAATCCAACTCAGAAATGAGACTAAAAAACTAATCATTATGGATTGGCAGGAGAAATGGAACAATTCTATCAAGGGGCGAACTACTTATCAACATTTTAAAAACGCTTCTGTTAATCGAATTGAGGGTGATTTTTATTTCAGATGATCTAGAAATCGGATGTCTCTTGGCGTCGAAGAGCTTAAAAATTCCAGTCGTTAAACCTTCTATTAAGAGCATTTTGTCAAAGCTCTTGCCTGTAGTTCTCTCCTAAGGTAAAAAGACCAATTTGCGTTTGCTCTAGAGGATCTCTTGTATCATCAAGCGTCGGTTGTTCCTTCGTGCTAAGTGGGGTTGCTCTTCGGTGGCCCCATCAAGTTTCCCGCGTAGCGTTTGATTAGGTGGGGGTTATTTCTTGCAATATCACATTTCCATTCATTAGTTACAGAAATAGAAAAACAAATCGCAAATTGTATTTACTGCAACCTTATTATTTCTCCACGGTTTGCTTTTCGTTTCAATCTTTTCTACTCTCAGCAAATGCACTCATCTATCTGAGGTTACAGATTAGCCGCCAACTCGTCATAGCCACATAGTAGTTACTCGAGTATGCATTTAAAATGAAAAATCGTGAATCTAATTGCAATGATTACATTGCTGACATGTTTGTCTCTTAGCTGGTGGACTTATCAAAATATGAAACAGTGTGAAAGCGAAGAAGTACGAATTACACGTATATGCAGACGAATGGACAAACACTGTACTCTTTGATGAAGTTGTTTCAAAATTTCATGTAGATTTACTATTTATAGTAAAAAGCACACAACAAATTCATCCATCTACGTTGTTGATTTTTCAGATACTACATTCATATTGTTACGGATTTACTACTTCCGTTGGGATTGTTTTAATATTTGTTGGTAGATGCTGAAATAAGCAGTTCTTTAATAGAAAAACAACGACGTCGTTTATGAACACAAAAGGTACGAGTACACAGACGACAAATGTATGCAGCCGGGACGAACATAGAACATTACAACAAACAGTAGCTTAAAAGTAGTAATAACAGCCACAGCACACATAGCGGCCAGACACACTACTATACGACTGGCTACTCCTCACAGGACTCAATGCTGCTTCCACAATCAGCAACAGGACTTGGCACACTGCTCAGTTCAGCAACCGCCGTTTCTTTGTTTCCTCTCGACGACTCGATACACGACTCCGACTGTCTACGATTGATTGCAGCTTGAGACTGCCTGAACTTTTATAGTTGTCAGGAGGCGGGCCGAGAAGGTTCTGGACCAGTCAAGCAAATCTCAGTTCCTATTGGAGGAATCGTTAAAATTCTCGGAAGTTTCCAGCAATATCTATTTTGTCGCCGAGATCATAAAAAGGTCTTTCCAGTGATTGAACTAACCGTGCTGGGAAGCAATATTGCAGGTTTGTAACAATATTTATAAGGAATAATATATAAAAAAAGCATGTCAGTACAAATTCGAAAATTATTTTTTCGCCTCCAGGGAAATCAAAAATTTTGCGATTCCTCATAAAACCTAATTGCTAACGATTATGGTGTTTTCTCTTTATATAAATGAAAGTGAAAATGGTTAAAATTCTGCATATGTTGAATCGAATGCATAGAGAAGTCATTAAAAGACCACGTCATATTTTCTAACGACTGCGACTTCAAGATGCAGTAAAAAATATAGAATTATAAAATATTATTAAAAGTCTTTTTTTAATAAGATGTAAAAAAGTAATTTGTTAAAATGATCCATGTGGAATCATTTTAACATATTACTTTTTTATAATTTGGACTAAATTAATAATTTTGATATTTTAAATATAATGGAATTAAGCAAACAAAAAATTTCTGTAAATCCATATTTGAATTAAAGGATTATACTGGAAGTATAATCCTTAGTGATAATTACAACACTTTTATTACTATAACCTTTTCAAAAAATTTTCTTCTATTAGATTCCTTCTTAAACTTTTATCAGATTAATATAAAGAAAAAAATTTAATTCTCGTAATTGGATAGTTTGTGATATTTTAATGCCTTTATTAAAAAATGGATAAGAAAATTAAAATGTCTACTTTCATTGCAGTGGCTTAAAAATGCTCAAATCATAATTTTCTTTCGAAAAAAAAAACTTGTTAGTTTTAATTTTTTTGCTATTTAAATTCAAATTAAATCTCTGCTAATTAATTTTTTTTTACTCATAAAAGTTATTTTTTATCCTTTTTTTATGCCAACATTCTACTATTTCTTAATGCATTTTAAAAAGCAGTAAATTTTTTCATAAAAATTTGGTAGCATTTTTAAAAAATTATAAAGCGATTATATTCTTACTTTCAGTGTCATCCATCAACTTAGGAAAAGCATCATTAATTAAAAAAACATTAATTTTGTAATATTAAATGTAATTAAATTCACTTATTAAGTAAAAGCATTTATTGCTTGTCCTTAAATATTTTAAATCACCTTGATTTAGTATGATTGTTTACTGTACGTGAATACTTACTTTTTGCTAATATATATATCCATTATAAACAGTTTTTAAAAATGCGTTGTTTTATTACACCTAAAAATTATTTTTATTGTCTAGATTTTAATCTTTAATTTATAACTTATTTATTTAAAAAGTATGAAATCTTGAATTGAATTTTAAAACTCTCTTCCAGAGCACGATCCATATGGAATTGGATTAAATGACTAACTAAAAAAAGGGATTATGGAAATATGAATTATTATCAAGAAAGTAAAAAATTTCCAATAAATCCTGAAATGAATGAAAAATTGCTTTACAAAATTATGTCTTTACAAATATCAAACAAATTAAATTCAATGAAAGTGTATAAAATAAAAAGAAGTTGTCCTTTTAGTTAAGCTTTTGAATAAAGACCGATGTATTAGAAGCTCAGAAAAAGTGATGTGCAAATAAATAACCAAGACCGCATGAAAATATATTTCCAACATTGAAACAAATATGCTGGAATTAGAATCTAGGCCAAACGATGTAATAATGAGAATATGATAGAGGTTGTATTTTATTCAATTAGTTATCTTTAAATGGTAAACTAAATTAGCGTAAAATCCTGCATTATTTAGAAATAATAAATAAATAAGGAATAAACATAGAAACGGCAACGAAAGTAGATTATAAATGTAGTTTAAACTGTTTTAAAGAATATCATTGTATTAAAAATCAAAAATAGCTTTTTTGTTCGTGATATTTATAGGGCAGATTTTTCCCCTCCATTTAATATTTTCTAATTCATTATCCATTGTTATAAATATATTTGAATCTTTATTTTAATTACTAGATGGCGCCACACGTATACAATTAAAAATATAATTTAATTAATCGACTAAATGATAATTAAGTTCTGAAAATACTGAGTTTTATAAATGTCGCCATTGTTGGCTGTTTTAATATAAAAATGTACGAAATCGCGTCATGAAGGAAATAAAAAGTCGATCCTAAATTTGCACTTTTACATACATACTTTTACATAATATTTTATATATATATATATATATATATATATATATATATAATATGTGTGTGTGTGTGTAAATATATATATATAAATTATGCAGTAAAGAAACTGACGCGTCCATTAAGAAAGGGCTCTATTAAAATAGATATGAAAAATTGAAGCTCACATACATTTAATAATGTCTGGGAAAATTTGTACATTTATTAAGTAACATTGTATCTTGTATAAAGAGTCTAAAATAAAAACATAACAAAATGGTTTCATTTTATGTCATTTAATAAAATACAAGTTTTATTAATGTTAAAATATATGGTCTATTTCCCATATGCAATATTTTCTCTTTTAGTAATATTGGAAAATATTTTGCCTAAGACTCCATATATGTAGATATAAATAAGAAATAAATAGCTCTTTTAGGAGAAAGAGAATATATTGTCATATGATTCACAAGGCGTAGTAATTCATTAAAAATACAATTTTTGATGCATTGTATATTTCGCATTTACGTTATAACTTAATAAATACAATGCGCCAGGTAAAAATACAACAGTGCTCTCAAATTTAAGTAATCTTCTATAGAATAGGCTTTTATGGACCCGAAAACTCACGAGAATAAATTTGAATAATGTTTTCAAGGATGAAAAATGTTTAAATATATAGCTAAGATTTTATCTTCTATAGGAATTTAATTATTCAAACTGTTTATAAATTGTCACTTATCATGTGTTGTTATTATCCTAATTTTAAAACGATCCTTTCGATTTTTTTTCTAGCCGTCTTTGGCAACCAGTTTGTTTGCCGGTATTACTGGTTACTAAATATTCAATTTAGTATTTTGTATAAATTGGTCTTAATGCCTTCCCCGATAAATTAATTTTAAATTTTAAAGTTTCATAAATATGAAATTCATGCTATTTTAGAAGCCTTACATTATCTATGCGTTTTCCTAATTTTCTGCCCATATTGACTTTCATACAATTATATTACTGTAAAAACACTAGTATTTAAAAATGTATGAACTTTACAAAATTTTCATCATTGCTTAGTTCTGAAATCAAACCATAGTTGCGAGTGCATAACATAATTCGAAAATTTTATCAAAATTTTACCTTAAATTCTGCGGGTGAAAATCAGGACATTGAAACTGCTTTCAACACATATGGAAATAAAAACCAAATTTTCATAGCTTGATCAACAATGGGAGAAAATCAAGGATGAAATTCTAGAAGCAACAATTGAGACTATTCGAATTTTACTTCAACTAAGTATTGTTGTAAAATATGCCTAACATATTATTTAAAATTTGAAAATAAAATTTTACGGCAAAAAATTTGATATTATTGAATAGATGTGTATATATTTTAATTTTAAGATGATCAAAAAATTCGTTTTTATCCTTATATTTTTTAAAGTTAGTTTTGAAAAGCGTTAAAAATTTGTTAATATTTGATTAAAATTGCAAAAAAAATCGCTCTGAGGTGCATATTTTTAGCTTTTAAAGTGCATGTATGCCAAGGTTGTCAACTATTTCAAACAGTTTGTCTGTAAAGTATCAACACACGTAAATACACACCTTCATTTTTATTATTAACAGAGACTAGTAAGCTTTAATGACCACCGGATTCGTCGAGGATACTGGTTACAATTAATATCAACCCAATTGTTTAAACATTAAAGTCGTGCCATTTTAATTGTCTTGCGTATGTTCTGTTTATTGAGTGAATGAATATTTCCAATTGAAATCAGTTGTGTAACATCATAGAACTATTAAAAAAATTAATGTATAGCATGCATCAAAATAACAATGCACAAATGTTCCAAATGTTTAGCGGCTATGTGCGGATTATGACTGTAAAATAATGGTAATAATAATACTTTTAATTCTAATATTAATAATGATAAAATTTATTTTAATTATAGTAATTTAAAAAATAATATCACCAACAATATTTTTATATGTAAGAAAAAAAATATTCAGAAACTACATTTGTCTTTTTTATGCGAAATTAATTACAACTAAATAGTTTTATTTCTGTAACTTTTCTTATTTTTTTTATCTTCTAATTTTCATACTCTATTCTTGATATAATTTAAACAATAAATATATTATAATAATTTCATAATTAATTTGAATATAAATAAATAGTATAAATAAATAATTTGAATAATATATTAAATTATACTGCTCAGATTTCAGTAACCAAAATATCCAAAAATACAACAATACGAAATTATACCACTTAAAATATTTAGATAAACCTAGTTATTTAACAGAAAAAACAAATACAAATTCAAATCTTCGATTCAATCATATTAAAAAATATCTATTTTATCGTCTGCATCTTCATAATATTATATCATTGCTTTTTATAACTCATGTTTACAAATTCATAAAATTATTTCATAATAGCACAAAATTTTAGATACTTCCATTAAATTAAATATAAAAAATATTCTAGGAGTAGAAAATTAATATTTTTTATATAAACTTAATAATTTTATAATTAAGCATCATTTTGTGAAAACCGATTCTATAATTAAACAAAGTATTAAGCATTTCAAAATCAAATAAATGGTAAAAAGTGCATTAATCTTCGCATGGTAAACTTTTTATTAAAATTTATTGAAATTGTTGAAAAAATAGAATGGAAAAAAAAATACTAGTATCAGTTAATGAATGTTTAATTTTTAATTTTAAAATGCTATAAAGACGGCTTTTGTAAAATAATATACTCCGAAATTATTGAGAAAAAAAAATGTAAAAATATCGTTTAATTTTAATTAATTAAAAATCTAATTTGCAAATTTGCTAAATTTGCAAATAAAATATTAATCAAAAAACATTATCGTCTAAAATTACATGAAATTTGATCTATCATATGGCGAATTGAATTTAACGAACTGATATGTTATATTACAATTTCATAGTATCAAAAATTCGTAGGCAGAAATTTCATTAAAATAGAAATTTGATATGTAGGACTGCTGTTTAAGCCGATGAAATATGAGAATTCCAGAGCCAGAGGTTCATAAAAGGAACAAATCGACTATATAAATTTAATTAATTTTTGTTTTCAATTAATACTATTATTTTTTGTTAAATCTTTGTCTGAAATAACATTTTTTCATTATTATTTCTTTAGATTGTGAAGCATGTTTGCTCTTATTTTTCTATTTAGAAATTTAATTAACTGATATGATTATTTAATCTGTTTCATTTTTTTTAAGAAGAAATGAGCTAAGACTGAATATAGCGAACTTTTATGTTGTTGATGTTGATGTTAAATCCTGGTAAAACAGTCGGTAAGGAGTAAATTTGTTTTCGTTCTTGAACGTGTTTTTTTAGGCTTATCGATTACATAGCCATTTTCTAGCAAGAACTTACCTGCATTCTGAAGAAAGAAACATTAAAGAAATTATTTTCTACAAATATAGTGAAAAAAGGAATGTGCATGTTATGTACTCCTTTCAATACATTCTTAGCATTATTTAGAATTACTAAATCTTTTGAACTCATTAAATTCTATGTATAAACTTAAACTACTTTAATTTATTAACGCGCGCTAATTGCGTATTTTAACATTTTCTGCGATAAATGCCAAAAAATAGCAACCACCAACCATCTTGATGTATAATGGATCTTGGTGATTTGAAAATTGCCAAGTGAATCTGGAAATGCAATCATCTTGATGAAATCTTTGCATCGTATGCATAATGGAGCTTGGCGACTTGATATCATTTGTCAATCACCAAGGAAACCCAGAAATACGAATGCTGACGAATTCCAGCATCTTATATATAATGGAATTTGGCGATTTTGGTGTTATTCACACATTTTGATTTGGCTCTACGTGTTATTCACACATTTTGATTTGGCTCTACGTGTTATTCACACATTTTGAGGCACTCGTGCTATCTGGGGACCAAATAAATAATTGTTTGTACTTACAGCCACTTACTTTTATTAAGCCACTGACAATACCTGTTTTCTTTGTTCGACTAAGTTCGAAAGGAAACCACATACTAACTTTTGGACTTTTTCAGTCCCCCCGTTAATATGCATCTATTAAAAGACAATCAATTGAATGAATGATTTTTTTTTCTCACTTTCCTTTTTTTTTTCCCTCACTTTTTCCCGCTTTTCAAGTAATCTATAAAAAAAGGACTATCTTAAAGATGAAATTGACATGAATGAATGATGAAAACATGAATTCAGCAACAAGGAACTACAAAAGCAGACGTTCTTAGCGAATCGTCTACTTTTCAGTAAAAAGAAAATAAATGTGACAAACAATCAAATCCAAGTGAAAACTAGTGTCAAAGACAGCTGCAAAGAAAATATCTGGTAAAGCTGCCAAATTGATGAGAAATATTTATCTTGAAAAATATAACGTTTCCAGATCTCAATAAATTTCTTCCACATCTGGAATTTGTACACAAAAGGAAGTTCATTGTTGTACTTAAAAACAAACTATGAAATGCCTAATGAATCATTTCCATGAAAGATCTGTAATAAAAGGCCAATAATGTGTCCGAGATATGCTGCAAAGGTCCATTGACCATTAAAGAAGCATTTTCTGCAATATTCTAGTGTAGTATTTTTACATTAAAATGTTGGGTTTTGCCTTCATATTCGTCGCCTTATGTATATTTAAATTTGTCCTGGACAGTATATTTCTTTAGTTATCTTTGTAAAATTCATGTGCTTTCTATTTCTAACTTTTATACTTTTTTTGAAATGAACATAAAAATTAATTGGGCTGCAGTTTTGATATTTTCTGTACATTGACTATTTATATTTTTTTGCATGTTTTTCCTTCACGTGTTGCTTGATTTTTAAATTTTTTTAATGTTTTTTTTACTTTCTTCTATACGTAGTATAGAGAAAGTATAGTAATCGTTAAAAAAAATTCACATTCGACATTTGATGAATCTCCTCGTTTTAGACCATGAGTTCCAAAACACATTGTCAGAAAATGTCCGTCTGTCTATTTGTCCGTCATAAAGATAACTGAAAAACGCCTTGGACTAGACGGCTGAAATTTGGTGTTTTGTCTTTAAATCAAATTTGAAGATTTCTATCAAATTTTGAGTAAAATCTGTTGAGAATTGAGTTCGTCTGTCCGAATGTAAGTTATCATGATAATTGTACAGCGAAGAGAGCTAGATTGATAAAATTCGTTACACAGATTAAAACTCTATAGTTTAAATACATGTCAAATTTTCAATCAAATCCAGCGAGTGGTTGACCGTCTGTCTATCTATACTTTTAGAAATATTTTAACGCGATAATTCAAAACCGAGTGACTTAAGTATATTAAATTTGGTATGGAATTTGATGACTGCAAGTGCATAATTGTGTCAAATCTTTGTTCCAATCTGTTGGGAAAAACGTGTTTAAAACACAAGTTCGATTTTCGGATGCTATTAACCTATGCCAAGGATGAATCGCCAAATAACTCGCCAAGGATAACAGAATAGATTCATTAAATTGCTAAATTCACGCCGAAAGACAATATTTCGTAACTATTGTACGCCAGTGCCATGTAAGGTGTACTCTGGCGTATGCAAGAAATTTTTTGAGAGACCACTCCTGCTAGTTTGACGTTTGATCAGTTGAAAGCTACACGAATAAAATGGCGGAGAAGTGTTAAAGTGTGTGTGTGTGTGTTGTGTGTGTGTGTGTGTGTGTGTGTGTGTGTGTGTGTGTGTGTGTGTGTCCGTGTGTGTGTGTGTGTCCGTGTGTGTGTGTGTGTGTGTGTGTCCGTCCGTCCATTACCTGCTAAATAACGAGTTTTGTCAGCTTTTCAATGTACTATTTAAATATTCAATTAGAAATGAAACCAATTTTTTCTGTTTTTGCGTAGTATCGTCAGAATAGATTGTCCTACAAGTAATATTTTTATAGCATCTAAAAATTTTTAATTTTACCGTTGCAATATTTTATTCCCTTGAGCATTTACCTTGAATTTTTACAAATTTTATGTAATTTATTTAGCAATAAATAGATGCAGACGATTTTGAAATAAAGACATTTTTAAATACTTTCTCCTAGACACCGGCGAGACTTTGATCTACTTTACTTTTATTTCCTCATATTTCTGTTTTATTTCTTAAATATTCTAGAAAATGCTTTTAATTGATTTAAAAAATAATTTCTTGCAATATATGTAAGAACATTTTTCTGGTATTAAAGGACAAGAATACAAACGAAGAACTGTTGCCAGAACACATCTGTAAGAACAAAAAAAAAGTTTAAAAGCAGATGATAAACATTTTTTATAACAAACAACTACTGATTTGGCTTATTGATATTGAGAAAATTAGTTATTAGTGGTTTTGAAAAGTTATTTGATATAATTAATATTCTCATTTTAATTAAAAATGTTTAGATTATAAAAATATTTCATGTTATATAATATTTTATACAAAAATTATTTTTATATTGAAAACTAGGGGGCTTTGCTCGCAAGTCTCGATATTGCCCTCGAATCATGCATGTTCTGATATTACTGGATTTTCCTGGGATACAGATTTCTTCCCTCCAGATAACAAAAGTCAATGCAAGAAAACTGTTTTAAAAATGTCGTAAAGAAATATTTTAGCATTGTTTAAAATGTGGAAGAAATCTCATCATAATTTTAACGTTTTCGATAAGAATGAAGAATTTAAAAAATTAACAGATTAAATATAAAACGTTAAACTTTCTTAAAAGGTTAACTTTTTCTACGCATTTTTTCTTCATCTGATATCGCTGGATCCCATATTACTATTCAAAAATAATATAGGATTAACACCTGTATTTCTTAAGTATTCAGACGATTATTAGCCGAGAGATGAAAAATTTTCATTACTCGAAGAAAGTAAACAAAACAGAAAACTATTCGTTAGTGTTGCCACAAACGGTATGTCTGAAAGGAGAATTAACGAATAATATTTTTTAATACATTTGCTGTTAATTTGGTATTAATTAAAGCTTTTCTTTTCTTTTTTTTTTGTCACCATTTCACCGTCAAATGCAATATAAATATTTATTAATACTTTATATTAAATATTTCAAACACAATACTGGCAAAACAAACCTCAAATGTCATGTGTCAGGTGACTGCCTATCTACCAATCACACAGCGAATAAAATACAATGTTTACATAAAATGTTTTTGTATAATAGAAATATATTAAACATGGAATAATTTTAATTCTGGGCAATGCTGGTTATAACAAATAATATAAATATATTAAAGCACGCGTTTGCGAAATTTATTAAAATTGCAAAAGCTCAGAATTACGTAACTAGGGGAAATGAATTGTATAAAGGAAAATTTTTTCCGCCTCTTTTCTCCTCATTTCTTTTTAACTCGTCAACCACCCTTCCTAAAAGAGCAAACTCGCCAGTTGGAGAGGAAAATGAAAAAAGAAAATCCCAGCAAATAGGTTCGGAAAGTGGGAAGAGTTTTCTTTTGGCTCAGACGTGTTTCTCCTCCGTCTGGATTTAGCCCTTGAATAGCTGCGTGTGAAAACATTTGTCCAGCTGTCTTCATTCAACATGAGTGGAAACACGTTCGGCGGTTCGAAGCTAAAATGTTACAGGGATTGAGCTGATAGATAACATATGGCCGCTCTACAAACAAACTGGATAGAACGTCGTTGTCAAATTTGGACTATTATGCCAGGAACTATTTTATACTGTTTGCCAATGGCTTTTTCAACTATGTTTTGATTGCACGTTTTTTAATATTGACGTAATTTGTATCATTTTTTCGAACAAAAAAGGCAAACAAGAATTAAACGCTTTGAAGCTGAACTGATAATGTGTCTTGGAAGATGACACTTTTCTGTAATGTGCTGAGATATTTATTAGAACTAAAAGGAAAAAAATATTTGCGTTTGTTTTTATTGTTTTTTCTAAGCAGCGTTTGTTATAAAATCAGCAGTTTATGTTGATAAATGGTGCTTTTAAAAATATATCAGTAAAGTAAGTATTCACGAAAAATTTTAAAGCTCTTTCAATAAATAATTGAAGCAATATTTATATATATAATATAAAGTGGAATTCTATTTCTTCTTAAGGGCAAATAAAATTTATTTTATAGCAGTCTAATAAAAGCTTTTTAAATTCGTCTTGTTGAAAATCATCATTATTGTAGCAGTTACATGACTCTATCTTCTCTTGTGGATAATAGATGGCGATGCCTGATTAGGTACGTATCCCATAATGCATTGCGATTGTAATTATAATGAGATGAAATGCTGTTCTGTTAAGGTGTGCGCGCGTTAATGTTTTGTCTTTCGTGTTTTTCTTTTCTGTGAAATGTGATCATTAAATAAATGTTCCTGAAAGCATGGGTCATCTTGCTTCCACTGCACGGATCATAATGATCTTCATTCCATCTCATTAAAAGATAATTTGTTTGTAAATTATTTATTTTTTTCTCTTATCAAGCATGTAAAAAAAAACATCCAGAATATTCGAGTATTATAGGAATAGCAACGTTTTACAAAACATTGGGTCAAAGTAGTTGTGACTTTATGCGTTCAGACACTTTCAATTTGTTATAGAAGTATCTAAAATTGCCTATCCTACTGTAATTTGATTCCAAGTTTTTTTTTAATGTTTTTTAGTGTTCCCGAAACTATTATACATAAAAAAAATTGCACCACTTTAAAATTTTAAAAATAGGCCTATTTATTTATTATGAACGTTTTTCGCTGATTTCCACTTCTTTTTTAAAATACCGTTAATCTGGTTCTGAAACAATTCTTTCTGTTTATCTGAAACGTGAAAATCCAAAAAATCTCGAGTTCGAATTTTTTGGCGATTGCAGGCTTTCCGTTTGTATTCTTTGTTTGAAAAAATTAAATATAATTCCCCAAAACCTCAAAGCGGTTTTGCGAAGAAAACTGCTCAATTGTTAAGAATGGAGAATAAAAATCTTCGATATTTTAATCAAAAGTGAACGTCAGCAAGGATTTTGAGCGAAATATTTCAGAAAGATTATATAAAAACTCGAATAAAACCATTGAAATAATCTTATCGAATTTCTAAAAATATATATCTCTGTGAGCGATTATTTCATTCCAGTTTACCCATTCACTGTGTTCACATGTTCAAATGTTTGACACATTTTTATTTCATATGATTTAAATATTCATCACTCGATGTACGTCATTTATTTACTTCCGGCTCTTAAAATGAGTTTTAAATTTAGATTGCAGTGTGATAAGCTGTTTATCTTTAGACGTTTTTTGTTTAACTTAAGCGCAGTGTTAGTCAAACGTCCAGAATAGTTTATTGACTCTTGAACGTTAAGGTTACGTCATAACTTTTAATTTCTCCCTGAAGTTTGGCAAGATCTATTTTAAAACGAGTTTACTTTAATTCGTAATGACTGCTTCATCATAGGGTTGCTAATTGAGGAACATATGTCCTGGTTTGATGGCACAGTGTCGATTATTGTGACTTAGTTCTCAGCTTTCTCACGACCAATTTGTTTTTCTCTTTTACTTTCTCTTATACGTAGTATAGCGAAAGTATGGTAATCGTCAAAAATAATTCGAACTCCAGATTTTGACGAATCGCAACGTTTTAGATCTCCATGAGTTGGAAAAACACATTTTTTTGGAAAATGTCCATCTATATGCCTGTGGTAAAGATAATTCATAAACGTATTGAATGACACGATTTAAATTTGATATAAGGTCTTTGCATCAAATTTGCAGATTTTTTTCAAATTTTGAATAAAATCTATTCGTAAGAAAATCTATTCTGTGCGAGTGTGTGAATGCATGTTAACACGGTGTAACATTCCCCATTTCCCAGTACTGATAAGACATTTACAGCCAGCTGTGTCGTCGCTGTTAAGTACTTAACTCCTCGAGATAGCCAGATGGAGGATCTTTTCACCTGGGTGGTCTCGCATCTGTTCATTAGCGACTACAGTGAAAGACCATATGTGGAATTCCTCGTCCAAGAGGTATTGATAGTACCTTCATATAGAAAGGGGTGTCCACACATCTGGATGCTAGATGTTTCTCTTTGTGAAAGGACCTTCCCACGACCGTCTGGCGCCGCTGAGAGAGAGCATATTGCTGAACCCCGATTGGCCGAAAGAGAGCTCAAATGACCAATGTAAATTAAGAGACGGAGATTGTCACCGAAATAAAGTGCGGAGATTTTTTTTTAAGAGGAGAGAAGAAACGAATTGCAGGCGGACTGTTGGACTACGCCCACGAGTTCGGAGTCCGAGAACCAACTGAGTTTCAAGAAAGCCTTCGACTTTGACTGTTGTATCTCCTACTACAGGTGTAAATAACTATTTATTTAACCAAGATTAGAACAAGTTGTTCTTTGTATATATAGGGCTGTAAAATAAAGAATTGTCTGGAAATTCGGCTTCGTTATTTGATCAGTCTAGATCAAGACATTACAACTGTAATTACAAAATGGAGGGAGCTAGATTGATAAAATTCTGTACATAGTTTCAACATCTTTAGTGTAGCACCTGTCCAATTTTGAGCCAGATCCAACTACGGGTTGATTGTCTGTCTGACTGTACTTTCAGAAACATGTAAATACGGTAATTTAAAATTGCAGTGATTAAAATACATCAAATTTGGTATTGGATTTTGTGACAGCAAATGCAGTTTTGTGTCAAATTTTTGCTTCAATTGGTTGAGAAAAACCTGCCTAAAAGACAAATTTGATTTTGGATACTATAACTCGCCAAAGATGATACCATAGATCCAATAAAATTGCTAAATTCATGCCAAAAGTTAATATGTGGTAAACATTGCAAGCTAATGCCATGTAAGGCGGTCTCTGACATGACAAGTTTATTAGAGAATAAGGGAGGACGTTTTGGGGAGATTGCTGTTTTTCTTATTGATTCAACTCAAAATGTGAATATAACTGCAGATGTAGTCGCATAATCAACATCATCTTTTATTTATTTATTTTATTTTGTCTTTGAGTTATTACTTTTACGTGCTTGTAAAAACCAAATGATCAACCATTTGATGGATTTGGTTCAAAATTGATACAGATCTATATTTCAGATCCTAAACCTGTGTACCAAATTTTATCTATCGAATTTCTTACGTTTTGCAGCTATCGTGCTGACTTGTCATCTGAGTCCCTGATAAACAAACTTCTGAATGGATTTCGTTCAAAATGTGATTTAAAAATATACAAATTTGGTACAAATCTCACCGTTCTAGCTCAAAACATTTTTTTTTTCAATCATCGTGTTCATAAACAAACAAAACATAATTCCAAAAATTGTTTTTTCTATTCTAGGAGTTCTGAAATGTGAAGATTTGTTAAAATCGGGAATTTGAATTTTTTGGAGATTGCAATATTTTTGTCTTCGTATACCTTCTATTCTAGAAAATATTGTTATTTTTTAGAATTATCAATACAATAAATTAATTTTATGTATAAAGATATCACACGGGCTGTTCATTTCAATTTGGCATGGGACTTAATTTATTAATAACATACCTTTTAAAATGTTCCGTTATTAAAATATTAAAGAGCAATTACTAGCCTTTTCCGAGAAAGTAACTTTCAAATTTTCGCCATAATTTTAAGCACTCGCATGTTGGGCAGAGACAAAGTAATATGGGGTGGTAGTTTAGCATTTTCCTACCAGCTAGTGAAGTTAGACTTCGTGTGAAATTATTTAAATTAATAATTTCAATTTAAATAAATAGTTATATTTATGGTGTACTATTAATTATTATTATCCATAAAATGACTTCTTATTCATAACATAATTGGATTATGGTTAAAATTTAATTTTTATATAGAAAATTAATTTTAAATATAGCTTTGATGATACTAAATAAATACTGCAATTACTCTCATCATGAGAGAAGATCTTGTAAGTTATTTCATTTTTAAGTTTTATTA
Organism: Argiope bruennichi; assembly: GCF_947563725.1. Taxonomy (NCBI): domain Eukaryota; kingdom Metazoa; phylum Arthropoda; class Arachnida; order Araneae; family Araneidae; genus Argiope; species Argiope bruennichi. Next base: position 53,073,719 of record NC_079154.1, on the reverse strand, counting down.
TTTTTTTCAGCATCTATTAATTTTCAACTATATAACAAATCCAAAAATATAATTATTATAAAAACAATGGAAATTTAAAAAATATATCCCTTTACTAATGAAAAAAATGCTACAAAAACTGAAATCTACGATCGCAAATTGCAAGTTATTATGTGAGAACATTATTATTTTTAAGTCATTATTTGTCTTAATTAATTTAAGTCATTAACCAGTTTCAACCGGTTTGAAACAATCACGAGATTTCTCTATCGGTTTCTTCCTCTCTCTATCTATCTATCTATCTATCTATATATATATATATATATATATATATATATATATATAATATTTAATTTTTCTAACTGGCAAACAAAGTTTTAAACCTCGACCGATTTTGGGTTTTCTAAATATCGATGCATGCTTAATCTGATCGTCTCGTGATTATTTCAAACCGGTTTAAACTGGTTAATGACTTAAATTAAGACAATTCGTTAGAATTCAGAAAATGAATAATTTGGAAATCAAATTGTAACTTTATTTTTTTATATTTAAAACGAAATTTCGTAACTATTTTAATCCAATAATTTAAAATCTAATGATAATAGTAATTAGAATTATTTTTTATCTCAGTTGAAATCCTTTATAAATATTTATCTTTTTAAAGATTGAAATTTTGATCATAATTTGTTTTTCATATGATAAAAATTGTTTAATTGAAAAGAACTTATAATGTTTTAATAAAAATGTTTGCGAATAGTTCATTTAACTTGAAACAGGTTTAAATTTGCAAAGCTTAACTGCTCCCCCTTATTAAATTATTTATTCATCTGGTGATATCTGACAACAATAACTTAATAACAAAATGAACTAATTAGATAAAATTGGACATATAATTTTATCAATAGAATTCTAAATTTCCTTTAAGCTGCCTACTAAATGCTTCAACTCTATAAGTGTTGGTTTGTTTACTTTTGCGATAGTTGAGTTTTTACACTACTGAATAAAAATTATTAACCCTCTTTTATCCGTCTTTAAAATAATAAAATGTAGATGTTTGTTGAATTGATTATTATTCTTTGAATCGAATATCATGAAACATCGAATATTACATCTGAATATCTTGATTATAATTATAAAGCCCCTTTTTTTCCTTTTTTAAATTTATTAAATGTAGATATTTGTTGAACTGAATATTGTACTTTGGATTGAATATCATGAAATTTCGAGTATCGCATCTGAATATCGCGATAAAAGTTATTAAACCGCTTTTTTTCTTTTTAAATTTATAAAATGTGGATATTTATTGAACTGAATATTGTATTTTGAATCGAATATCATGATACATCGAGTATTGCATCTGAATACAGTGAAAAAAATTATTAACCCGCTTCTTTCCTTTTTAAACTAATAAAATGCAGATATTTGTTCGATTGAATATAGTATTTTGAATCGAAAATCGTGATAAAAATTATCAATCCGCCTTTTTTTTTTTTTAAATTGATAAAATGTAGGTATTTGTTGAATAATGAATATTGTACTGTGAATCGAATATCATGATACATCGAATATTTCATCTGAATATAGTGAAAAAAATTATTAACCCGCTTCTTTCCTTTTTAAATTAATAAAATGTAGGTATTTGTGGAATTGAATATTTACTTTAAATCGAATATCGTAATACGTCGAGTATTAGATCTGAATATGGTGATTTCTTATTCTTATATTATTAAAATCAGTCACATTGCATTACTTCCAGGATTTTATTACCTTTTGTAAAGATACTTTCTGCATGATCTCTATCAATCCAATTATCCCCTTTCTTTGGCGAGCGTTATTGAACTGTAATGACGCGTGTGACATGCCATTCCTCCACCCTGCTCCGCAGAGAAATCAAGTTACCTCCAAAGTAATTCCTTAAATTCTTTCGCAACGATAATATTAAATGTAATTTTCTTTCTCGCTTCTTGCGCCCCTCACTCTACGAGCGTATGGAGGTTTCCTTCCTCGCGCAGTTAAGTCTTTTAAAACAAGACCGTAAAAGTTTTACAGCTGCTTCATAAAGAGCGATAAAAATGTCTCATGCGGCGATGGGAGGGAAAAATCAAACCTACTAGGATTTGGCACGTTATCGACTATTTGGCGATTTATGGCTGGTATCTGAAATAGGAATTTTCCTTTTATACTGGACGTTGATTTCCAAAAAAGGGCCAGTAAAATGAGAGAGATGGTTGTTACAACTGTTTTTCAGAATTATAGACAAACTGCTCGTTGAAAAGAAAAATAGCATTTGAAAAATTGTTGGAAATAAAGATTCGAATAAACAACTGAAACCGTTCTCATTCATTTTTTTAAATGTTATTCACCATTGCAAAATCTCCTATATATACAAAAACAGTTAAAATTTTTAATTAAAAGATGCTTTTTTGGAATTTGCCTTTTTAAAGAATTTTACTAATATTTTGATTTTTATTTAAAATTTATTTTGTAGATGTGGCATTATTGTAAAAAAAATCATGTCAACTTTAAAATTTATTTAGAATCAAAATTTAAAGTATATTCGAATCTATAATCCGAGATATTGCAGCACAAAATTGTTTTAGGCTTCATTCATTTTTTATATGTGTATTATTTATAAAAAGTTATTTTTTTTATTGAAGTAATGAAATTAATTGAGCAGAAATAATGTTTTAAATATCGTCGCAGCATGCATATGCATAGAAAAGTGACTAAAACTATGTAAAATTATAAAATATTTTTTAAAGTATTTTTTAAAAAATCACTAAAATTAGGAAAAAATTGGGCATCTCGACAAATAAAACTGATATCTTAATAAAACTTCTTACAATTAAAAAAATTAGGGAGACGTGAGAATGTTTTTTGTGCAATGATATATTTCATTCTGAGAAAAATCATAAGAAATATTTTTATTAATTGTCAATAAAAATGTAATAAAATATTTAATGTCTTTTCTTAATAAGTACTGCTAAATTTGGCAACTCTAGTCCATCGGTCTATATTGTACGCCCCCATATACCCTGAACGTTTTTCATCATGCTTGTAACGTCACGCGGTTTACAGTTAATATACCAAATAAAAATTATCTTTTCAAAAACATTTCTATCTAGAACGCCTTCTTAATAAAAACAATAAAATTTTACCTCCAAATCTAAAAAAATAAAAATCTTTTGACCTTGAGTGTTCTAAATTGATATTCTGAACAGAAGCAGCGAGGGAGTGTTCTCTTGACAAACGTTCTAATAAATTACTTTTCTTACTTTCTTCCTTTTAACAAAAAAATGACCTACCTTCGGCAGCGATATCGTGACGTAATGGTTAAGGTCGTCGAAATAAAATTGCGGAGAATTTGTAAACTTCAGTGTAGTCTGGTAAGTCAGTTTTATTGTGAAATTTGATAAATGATTGTTGGTATTGTATCTTAACATGATATGATATATTTTTCTTGATATAAATATATCGAATATGTCTCAAAGTGCAGTTCTCATTTTCTGTCGCTTCTCAAGCAGATATACCTTAGAAATATTTAATAAGAAATGAAAGTTTATTAATTTAATAATTAAAAATTCAAATTTATAAATTAAGCTGGTAAAAATTCCGTAAAAATTGTTTTTGTGAAATAATATTTTCGGAAACTATCACAAAAAAATAATAAAACCCTCCAAAATTTAACATTAGTTAATTAGTTAAAATTTCAAACAAAAAAATCCCTCTGAAGTGCACATTTCTTCTTTTCAAAGCTAATTTATGTCAAATTTAACAACTCTAGATCAGATTTTGAAGTCTATAGCACACAAATTCTCCCTTGTTATTATTAGAGATATATTTTGAAGAGTCCAAGGAGAAATTTGAAATTGTAACCGCTCTTGTAGTACTAACTATAACTAACTGATGACGTCAGAGACAGCGTCCTCTGAAACCTTGTGGCGCTGTGACTCAGTTCAGGTCAGGCGACGGCATGTACTGCGTGCTCTTACATATATTTTAAAATTATTCCAAAATTTTGTATGTAAATTGTCTGTATTTAACATAATCTGTAAATAAATAACTGCCACACTCATTCGGAATTTTACTGAACCCCTTAACAACACCACAAAATTATTTTTTGAAATTTAAATTGTTACGAAATTGAAACAAGATTTTACGTTTCATCATGTGTGCACCTATTCTGTTCATTGATTACATAAATGTCCATAAGGGAGATAAAATAAATTAAAGTGCTTCGGGGCACACCTTGTTCAATAATATAGTGCCCTAATAAAAAACATGGCGATAAGAGTAACTAATAACAATCATGGTCATGTAGTTTACTTCATCTATTCCCAAGAATTCTTAGATCGCAAAATATTTGTTGAAAATATGAAAGAAAATTTAAATTCATTAGAATATCTTTGATTTCATCAAAGGAAGAGAAGCTCGCAATTAATTATCTGCATAAACAGTGAAAAAGGTTTGAATCTCCTTGCAACAATGAAAAATATTGTAATAAATGCTGCATAAAAAAAGGTTTTTTTGAAAAAATTTTTAAACTTAAGAAAAAAAAAAGTGTACGACATTTAAATTGACTTTATCAAATAGCTATTTTTTAAATCTAAGCTGATTCTAAAATTATTTTTATATCATTTATTATCATAACATTTCATTAAGTTATCGACAAATAGCGTCAAAATGTTCTTAATTTTTAATTAATTAAAATTAAGATAATCGAAATAATCATCCCGAGGGGCACATTCCTACCTTCTAAAGTATCTTTGTGCCAAATATGGCAACTCTAGGTCAAAAATTCTGCCCTACAGTGTGCCTGCAGACACACACACACACACGTTCTTTATTATTAGTTGAGATATATTTTCCATATTATTCCATAACAGTTTTATATCTTACTAGCCGCCTTTGGCGACCAGCCGGTTCGCCAATCTTAATGTTCGTTAAAATTTTAATAATTAAATATTTTATGCAATTTCTACTTTAATAGCTTCTTTATCAAAATATTTTAAAACTTCAAATTTTGATTATCATATAATTCATTCATAATATTATAAAGGCCTTCAGTCATAACGTAATATGTATCTCTCTCATTTTCTGTTAGCACCCGTAGAATTTATGCTTTAAATTAAAGTGGAAAGAATTTATCTTCAATTAATATAATAATATTTTTTACTGAAACAAAGCATTTTTTTATAATCTGATTACTGAAAATAGAGTCATTCAGCGTTTAAACTTTATGGGCACTAAAGAATATTTTTTTAAATTTATGTAATATCTCAAGAGTTGGTCAACAAAATTTTCTTAGATTCATTATGAGCAGATCGATTCATTAACAATGTTTAAATTTAAATGCATCAAACACTAAGAAAATAAAACGAATCGTTTAAAATAAACGGTTGAAAACAGGTTTTAAAAAAACTACTTAAAAAACGTTGTACTTAAAACTATAAGCATATACATGTTGTCATGGCAACAATCAGAACAGAATGCGCATGCGTGAATTTTCTTCGCCGGTTACGTAACGCAAATACGTGATTTTTTCTACGCCAGTTGGGGTAACGCTATGCGGATTAGAAATTTTTAATTTCCTTTATTCTGTTTTATTTTAATTCAAAAGTACTTCAGAATGAATCTGAAAGATTGATTCATTAACAATGTTTAATTTTAAATGCATCAAACATTAAGAAAATAAGCAGAACCGATTGAAATAATCCGCCGAAAAATTTTAACCCTAGCCTCATTACTGTTGGGAGAAAAAAACAACGGAAGCCTTTCTCGTTTGGCGCTGGGGATAATGGAAGATTTTTTTGGCGGAAAAGTTGGCGGTGAGGAAAATGGAAGATTCTTTTGGCGGAAAGTTAGTTTTTAATTAATAATTAAAATTCTAATTAAAATTTCAAAAAAAGGGACCCCAGGTGCACATTCCCGACCTCTAAGGTATACATGTACCAAATTTGATAGCTGTATGTCAAATGACCTGGCCTGTAGAGCGCCAACACACACACACACACACACATTGAGATTTATTAAAAGTATAGATTTACAATTTCATTATCTGACATAGATAACACTTACTGCCTTTTTGAACAAAAAATGAGTGATAAATAAATAATTGTGCTGATTGCAAATTATTTATTTATTTATGGATAAATAAATAATTGTGTAATGTAATTGTACTCATTACATCATTATCACTGTGATTTTAACTTTCAAAAATTTACATATGTGCAAATTTAAAAAAAAGGGCAGTTTGATTGCACAACATCAGTTTCATAACCAATGCAGCATCGCATCTCAATTAAATTCTGTTTTTATGATTATCTAAAAATGTACTATTATTCCTTAATTGCTATTGGATTCCTTAATGTTGCCAATTAAAGACATTTTTCTTTTATCACTTTTTGAGATTTTACCTGTTTTCAGTCATACACATAAAAGTAACTAAAACTAAATAATAGCTTTGTAATTCCATCAAACTAACAGCGAGATCTTCCTTTGAAGAACTTGAGCTGTTTCTGCTGGCTGATCACGATTTCTTTCCTCCAGTTGTTTCAGTTGATAGTATGGTTAAAGTGAAGATTAGTGTGCCCCCGAGTTTGTTTCCAATATGGCAACCCAACGGAACGCTCTCTTGGCAACCCTGATGCTGTTTAATTACTACTTTTTACAATGGTTGAGTTGTACATGAACTTGAACTATTTTATGAAAAATGTTATATTAAAAATAATTAAAATGTATCGATTAAAGATAATAATTATAAGTTTTTATATAATTAATAATATATAATTAAAAATTTTTATATAATTAATAATATATAATTAAAAGTTTTTTACAACTAATAAGACACTACAATTTTATTTTTAATGTGAATACGAACAGAAAATATTTATTCTTTTGCAATTTTTAATTGTCAGCATGCGCTTTAAAATATCGTCTGAATTCTTACTTTACGAAATCGTCTGCATTCTTACTTTAAAAGTCAGCTGCAATGGAATTCTTCGCAGTTCTCGTAATTTTTTTGGTGCTCTAACGGTTTGTTCCCTTGATAATTTGTTATGTCGGCAATTGTGCAAGAATGGATGTCGCGTAAATGGGATGGAAGACAGTATTTCGAACCTGCAGAATGGATGAAGGGGGGAGTGGAATATATATATATATATTACGAGTTGATGTAGTTAGGAAAGGATACTTGTTTAAAATTTTGTATGGAGAAGGGTTTGATATCGAAGTATTTCGAACCGGCAGAATGGATGAAGGATCAGTGGAATATATTTTTTTAAGAGTTGGTGAAGTTGGGAAAAGGATGATTGTTCGAAATTTTCTATGGAGAAGGTTTCGATTGCTTCTTCATACGTTCTTTCTTTTCTTTTGGTTATGTACTGTTCCTGTTATCCACGTAGTCCTTATGTTCAACGTGCTAGCGAAGCTACTAGGTGCCCGCTCCCTCTACTAGCGGAGCTGTAGGATGTTTTTTTAAGTTAAAAAATTCTGCCCGGTGCCTTCTTAAAAAAACAATTCTTATTAGTTAAAAATCATGATTAAATTGCGGAAAGTGGTAATCGTAAGTGTTTAATTCGTCCGCCATCTTTATTGGTGACTTGGCATCCTTGGCGCAGCGAGGGGCACAATAAACTTCACTTTTACCGATAGTATGATAAATAATACATTTTACATCGCCATTTATCGCAGACTTAACTAGCGGGAGTGGTTTCTCCAAAACTTATTCATATTGATCTGTAATGTTGTTTTCCAATATGGCTAGTTCAATCACTGGAAAGACCGTTTTACGACCATCTCTGTTGGATGCTGATCGGATGCCCAATCAGAGATCCCAGGCCTTGGCAACCATCTGACGACTTTGGCGACAAAATAGATATAACTGGAATCTTCCAGAATTTTGGCGATAGAGTTAATAGTCACCGAGATATGCTTGACTGTTCGAGAACAAATATCCGCCGTATCTCGGGAACTATAAAAAAACCTTGCGACCGAGCTGGGGGCAGATTTTTGAGCTCAACTCTGGTTAAAAAGTTGAACGAGCCTTCTCCCTGAGCGCTTCGAGCAGCTTATCATTACTGATCTGTGTTGTGCTGTTTGCGTACTGTTGTTTCCGAGAAGTGCTGCTGTGTATTTCTTGCCTTTGTTCGCCTCCGTTGTGAATTTGATGTCTGCATACTCGTGACTTCGTATTTAATAAAAGTCGCCGTTCGTTACTGAGGCCTGCTGATTGTTTTCTCACCATACACCCACTACCATCGAACCCGGTGAATTGACGTGTTTGTTGGAATCCATAACAATATATAGTCTAATAAAAATGTTATCCCAGAGAGAGCTTGCATAATATTGATGCTCAATAGTCATAAAGTATTAACCTTTGGCGTGAATTTAGCATTTTGACTGAATCTATTGTCATCCTTGGCGAGTTTTTTTTTTGTCTATTATTCTCTGGCTTCTAGTCTCCGAAAATTGAATTTGTGTTTTAGACGCCCCTCCCCCGATTTACAAGAATTTGACAAATCCAATATCAAATTTAATATATTTCATTGCCTTATTGTATTATAGCCCTTACACGTTTCTTAAATTACAGACCAACAAAAGGTCAACCCCTCATTGGATTTAGCTCAAAATTTGGTAAATATCTATATTATAGATGTTAAATATGTATACCGAATTTCATCCATCTAGTTCTTTTCATTTTGTAGTTATCGTATTAACTTACGTATATTTGAAAAAACAGATTTCCTCTGAACTTATTTTCCTCAAAACTTGATAAAAAAAAATATGCAAATCTGGTGTAGTGACCATATAACAAATTTCGCCTATCTAACTCAAAGGACGGACAGACATATGAACATTTTACAAAAATGTGGTTTTATGGAGGTCTAAATCGCGGAGATTCATCAAAATCTCGCGTTCGAATTTGTTACTTCCGAACAAATAAAGTACGTATTATAGTAAGTATAACTTATAGGAATATAATAAGTATTACTTATTATAATACTTTCTCTACACTACGTATACAAGAAAGTAAAAAATTAGCCTCCTTTGTCCTCCAGCCGGCTCTCAGGTATTGAAGGTTGTTAAAAATATCTTTTTAAATGTTTTATGTAACTCGCTCTTAATTGCTTTCTTTAATAAAATATTTTTTAAACTATAAATTTTGATAAACATGCATATCATACTATTTTAAATATCTTTTACCGTTTTATGATACGTATTGGCTTGATCTTCAGTCATTCGTCTTAAATGTGAGCTTTAATTCGAAATTGAAGTGATTAATCTTCAACTAATACAAGAATTTTTTCGTTGAAATGAAATATGTTTATTGAAAATATGAGGGTAAAAAATGGGATTGTTCAACACTTAAGTTTACTGTATATTACAGAATGTATTCCGTAATTAATATATCTAAGCGGATTATTGAATAAAAATTTATCTAATTTAACAAAAAAAATTCTGTGAACTGAGATAAGAAAGCAATTTTTAAAGTTAAAAACAGCAATATATTTTTATACTTCCAATTATATTATTACAAGGAAGAGTATTTATGCTTAACAAGTAACATATAAATTTTTTTAAATTCAATTCCTACTTATTTTCTTATATTATTTATATATATCTTATTATTTATGATAGGGTGTAGCGTCAGTAATCTCAGAGCTTGGCGACATGAAGACGAATTTGGCGACTTTGGCGACCAACTAGAAATTACTAGAAAATTTAATTAAGTAATTAATATTTGAAAAAAAAAAGCTGTATTAACATCAAGTGTCATCCACTACAAGTTTAAAAAATTTTATTTGAACTTGAGTAGATGAATAAAAAGTATTTTATTAATGATTGAAAATTTGAACAAGATTATATATAGGGAAAGTGTGAACTAATAGTAGGAATTGAAAAATAGTGAATTTACTTACTCAATTTAAACAGAAACATACTGAACAGGGAAATATAAGCTTTAACTTCATCATCAATAGTATAAGAAAAGTCCATTATGAAATGCTTACAACAACAATCAAAACAATTTGAATTTCATTGCAACAATGAAACGCATTATTCCAAAATAAAATTGTACTTAAAAATCGATTAAGACGAGTAAAAAATATCTATAAAGCAATTAATTTTCTATTTTTGAAAAAAATAATTTACTGAATTTTAAAATGGTGCAAAATTTACTTTTCTGTTATATTTTCTGCAGTTATGATGATAGAAAAACCTCAAAATTTCGTTTCATTTTTAATTAAAGTTTCAAAAAATAATTACGATTTTACAGGAGAGATCAGTAATGTTTAACTCCCATCCTCCAACGTACAACTGTGCCAAATTTAGTTTCTCCCAGGTCAAAAGATCTGCCTTTTAGAGCAGCAACATATACACACATTGTTCTTTATTTTTAGTGGAGATAATGTAATATTGCTGGTTTACGATAATCTATTCTAATCGTAACTAATATATAAATTTTACTGATTTTTGAATTTCCAATTTTGTTTCTTGCCCATATATTCACGAGAAATCTCCACTGACAGGAAAAAAAAAATTACTACTTTATTTGCAGATTTTAAAAATCCATTTATGAAAAGTTCTAACTATTTCATCCATGCTAAATTTTTAAATAAGATATAAACAGTTAGAAATCCATCGGGAAAAATATTTAATATATTTTTTGTGTGGTACCTTTTCAGTGTATATTAAAGGAGAAGTAATTTATTCCTTACTATGCATAATCATTTATTATTATAACATACGTTTAAATTCCATTAATTATAATAAATGTATTTTGTCCAAGACTAATAAACCATAGTTTGACATTAATTATGTATTTTCTCTAGTGGTTAAATGTGATAAGCTGTGCTTTGTTTATCGCATTTGGCCGAATTATGACAAATCACCTCTCCGAATATTAATTAGTTTGAGAAATAATGCATTTTCACCGAGTGCGTTTTTGACTAAAATAATTAATTTTCAGTTACTGAATTAATTTAAAATAGTTTGACAGTATTTTAAGATTTTAACTATCTGGCAATTAGATTTTATTGGGATACTTTCAGATTTTAACCAAACATGATTTTATCAATCGGATTTCAAAATTCAGTCATTTAATTGTTGTGGTGTGGTGTTTTATTAATTTTTATGTGTATGGTTCGTACTTATTTGATTGCTTGATTTACTGGATTTTTTTCTTATGATATAAAGATAAATATTAAAAACATTTCGGTTTATTACATTTTTGTTTTTTGCATTGACGTTGCTATGTCGCAGAGTGTGATATTTATTACGTTTATTTGCATACAAATTTTCGTAGGTAGAATCAAAATAGAATTCTAAAAAAGTATGGAAAATTGAAAAATTAATCGCTTCGAAAATTCACATACTTTTATTTTTATTTTTTAATATAACCAAATCAAACTCTGATGATTATAAAAGCTGATTTCAGAAATTTTCATTAATTTCCGAGATCAATCACTTGTGAGTAAGTTTAGATATTTTTACAGGACTTAAAGCAAATCGGAAGAATTCTATTTTTGCTAAACATAAAAGCACATCCATTGAAAATGTACTCATTTTTGTTTATTTCTGCTCAAATTGAATTTCATAAATTAAGTATTCAAGTAGCATACTGAATGCTTCAAGTTATATTGTTTCAAATCATGAATTTGATGTAATGAAAGTGTGATCTGACCAGCAAAAGTGATCTAACTAAAACTTTCTCGCATATTTTTTTGAATGGAATAAATGAACAATAGTTACAAAATATCAACCTTCGCGTGAATTTAGCATTTTTGCTGAATCTATCGTGCCATCCTTGGCGAGTTTTTTGGCGATTAATCCCTGGCTATACAGTATCAAATTTTTGTTTTAGGGTCCTTTTTCCCAACCGATTGAAACAAAAAATTGAGACAAAACTACACTTGTAGTCACAAAATCAAATTTCATATATTTAAATCACTGCGTCGCGTTTACATGTTTCTGAAAGTGCAAACAGTTAACCCGTTGGTGGGTTTAGCTCAAAATTTGATATGTGTTTACACTATAGATGTTAGATATGTACTGAATTTATCCATATAATTGTTTTCATTTTGTAATTATCGTGTTAACTTTTATTCGAACAACTGGACGAACAGACTTCGTCTGAATGAAATTTATGTAAAATTTGATTGAAATAAAAAATTTTGTGTTAAGATCATATAGCAAATTTTCACAGCGTTTTTATCTTTGTCACAGAGAGGCAGACGGACGAACATTTTCCAAAAATGTGTTTTTCGGCCTCAGGGAGATCTAAATTGCAGAGATTCATGAAAATCTCGAGTTCGAATTTTTTGACGGTTACAGTACTTTCTCTATGCTATATATATAAGAAATTTTTTTTAAAAAAAGATGCATAAGATATGTTTGTATTGATTTTAATATTTTGTTTCTTTTTTTTTCACGTAAATCTGTTTTCTTATAAGAAATTGTTGCTTGCAGCCAATGAGTTTCTATAATATAAAGAAACATGCCTGACAGTTATTATAAAACAATATTTACTATACAATTATCAGCGAAATGATAAAAAATTCTAAAAATATCTTTTTTGTACTCTGGTTATCTTAATGTAGTCATATGATGAAAACAAATTTCTAATCATTTAATTTTTGCATTTACATTTATTTTTTTTACACATACTTAATAGCTTCTAGAAATTAATGTGCCGTAAAAAGTACTATATTATTCGAGAACAAAATTCGTAAATGTTATCATTCTGTAGGATACATATGTAACATGGGTTGAATTAAATTGAATTTTTTAATTCATAATAGTTTTAAACCAATCCTTATTTTTAAATTACTTACACCATCGTAACTTTAACCCTTATTTTATAGATTTTTAAATTTATGTTTTCACTAAATCTAACAAAGATTATCCTGATATTTCATAAAATTATTACAAAATAATAATAGAATAGAAAATATAGATTACTAAAAATATTTTTTTTTGTAAAGCATAATTACTTTTCTTGTTTTTTAATAGGTTAAATAAAATTGATGGTTAAATTTTTTTTCATTCTGATAATAACTTTAAAATTTGGCATTTATTTATAAATGAAATGTGTAATATATCAAATGAAATGTGTTTATTTCTAAATCCCTAGTTGTTGTTGGCTTATTCCTTTACTAACTCATTTTTCACGAAGAAATGATGTACCAATATTTGTGCGAAAATATTTTGAAAAGTATGTGAATAATACTGAAATTTTTTTTTTTAGAAAAATAGTAAAAATAAATTCTAATTCCACTTTTAAATGATTAATCTATGATAATACAATGTGTAATACATTAAGCCTTCCTTATAAATGCTTCTTTTTCATTCTTTGATGTATGTGTCAATATATCTTGTAACGAAATAAAGTTTAATTAAATATGGTACGAAATCCTAGACTTTCAGTTTCAATTCACAGCCAACTCGTCTTTACAATACAGTGACAATTAATTAATTAATTTCCGACTTTTCAAAGTTAAACATTTAAACAAAGTTGCAGTTTTATAATTTATCTGATCGTCTTGGCAGGTTAAAAACTATATCAACATTGTGCAAGTTTAAGACTGAAGCATTTTATTCTGACGTGCAAAATAAATTTTCATCGAGTACATCTGAATGAATCTGAGAAAGAGACAATCCAACCATTGTAATTAGGCGGAATTATTTCTCATTTTCTCCTGGAAGTAATTAATTAAATTTAGATTCTCTCAGTCCGTTTATTTTTCTCAATAAATTTCTTTTGGGATTGCATCGAAAATGTTTAATCGTACCGAAATCAACTCACAAAGCGAACTGCATTTTTCCGTGTCAGTTAATGATGTTCTTCTTCAGTGTTTTCTGTTTAAATATTTAATGCTGTTGCCATTTCCAAAAGTGGATGTATTCCTTTCGGAGTTTTATTTTTAATCGTCTCCGTACATTAGCCAATCAAAGCGGAGGGAAAAAAATATCAAATTAGAGCATAAAGTTTTGACGAAAGAGTATTTTCTTTCAAGATATTCTAATTAGTCTCACTTAATTACCTAATGTTTATTTATATTATCTGTGTTAAATAACATAATTGCTAATCCGGCGTTTATTTTTCGCTTAGCGTTGCTATTAGATGGAAATGTAATGCATTGCAATGGTAATTGTTAGCTTGTGATAAGAGCACTGTCGTTCCTTGTTTTAAGGGATTAAAAATGTTATTATTTTATAAGAATTATGTGCTTATAGAAGCAGAAGATGAGTTCTTCGTTGAATGAAAATATAACTTTCAATGTAACAAAAAAAAAGATTGAATATTATATAAATGATAATTTTTATTTATGTAATGTATTAATTAATTAAAATGTTCAACGACTTTTTCCAATGTGTCTTATAACTTTAAACGAACAATTCTTGTATATATAAATATAAATTTATTTATTTCGTGTATCTCAGAAACGGCCCTAAGAATTTTTATTAAATCTTATATTTGGATAAGGTTTTTGTTTGTTAAGTTTCTCTATACAAGTATCTTTCCTGAGAAAAAGAGATTTTACACACACACAAACACACACAGAAATTATAACTAATTATTAGAATAAGTATATTCAACTTCCGCATAGAAGTGTGGACAGGGCAATATAGTGGTCAGAACATCATGATTGACACGTGTATGGCAGGTCCTTGGTTCCAGTCACGATATTTGCTTTATTCTTTTACTTATGTATTTAATATGTTTTGTAGTCGTGTCTTGTGGTTTTCAAAGAAACTGCCCGGTTTTAAATATGCTATTTTTAATCTTCACAAACACAGCTACTCTACAAAATTCCCAAACACTTATTACTACAGACACACATAGAAAATTAGGTTAAAGAACAATATGGTGGAGGGATTCTACGGTTTCCAGCCAAAAGAATTCGGTGTTAGCGCAAGGGTTATGCGTAGGGGAAAAGTCGACCTCAGGGTTCAGTTCTGCCGTTCGACTGGGTGTCTTCTGCAAAACTCCACAATGGGGCACTCTCTGCTCAAGGGGAGAGAGAGAGGTGCTACAATTTGCTTTTTTTTTTTTTTTTTTTTTTTTTTTCTATATAGGTGTCTTTCCTGAAAAACGCAATTTTACGTACACAATTTTTTTATAACTATTAGAGCCTTTTTCTGTATGCTCTCATGCTGACAATGTCATATAGCGCTATCTGGGACCCAATTTCATCATGGTGTGGTTAAACCCAAATTTCACCATGGCGAAACAGAATGCAAGTTTAAAAATATAAGTAATGATAGATAAACTGTAAAATGAATATTGTAATATAGCAGATTGTTTCGAATAAAATGTTAAACTAAGTGCCTTCGTGAATTTTTTTATATGTAAATGAGCAGTTCTTATGTTGGTAAGATTGAAAAATATTCATATGCAATCAGTATGTGATTCATATCTAAACATTTTCTCCGGAACAACACGATTTTACAGGGGGGAAGGGACGGCCGAGCGAAGTTCGTTCTTCTAAATATCATGACTAAAGCCATATTAGTAAATAAAACTTAATGTATTTAATGTAATTTAAATAATATAATCTTTAATTTTGATATACTTAAAAGCCATTAAAATCAGTGTGTGTGTGCGCGCGCACGTCACATCACCTAAAGGGCCTGGGCAACTTCTTCAAACAAACCAAGCACTCTTATTGTTTTGGACAAGAAAAAAAAATGTTAATTTTTTAAAGTGCAAATGTTAATTAAATTTTCAGCTAATTAATAAAATAACAGAAGCCTTGCTGCTCTTCTGCAGTAACTTTGGAGCAAATTATTTTATAAGAAATTTTTTAATATTGTCTTAAAAATTCAAAATTGTATTTTTTTCTGTAATATCAAAATCTTTTCTGTGCAGACTTTTTCTTGGAATTGTATCAATTCTTTTAGAATTTAATGCAAACAAATTTTGAATACAATAACTATAAGACTCTAAACATACTTTACCACAGTTTTTTTTTTTTTTTTTTGTAATTCCTGTTTCATATCTTTTAATATTTTTTTATTTGTTTCGACTGTTTATTTAATGGTATTTTAAAGAACTGAAAGAAAGAATATTTATGCCCATCATTTTCAATCAATTATAGGTAACCAAGGCCGAAAGTCTATGAATCACGTGCTGTAATTGAATAAAAAGATTGCGTGTAGTACAATAAATTATTGGAAATTACTTTTAACGGTAAAAGTATTAAGCTATAAAAATTTTTAAAATCTCAGAAACACCAGATATTTTAGTTAGTAATGCATAAGTAATACCTATATTGCAATTTAATATATTAATTTAAAGTTTAACTGTAGATAGTTGTTACTACACTATCTTGCATGGCATTGTTTAGTTTTGCCGGCGTCCTGACCTAGGGGTAGGGCGTCTTCCCCGTGATATAGGTGTTCTGGGTTCGAGTCCTAGTTCGGGCATGGTTGTTCTCTACCTTGTGTTCTCTCTGTGAAGTGCGTGAATGAGCCCCCCTGTCAAAAGGGGTTGTGCAAGAGAGTGCGTGTGTGTCATCTTCATATGAGCTAGAAGTCAGACTTCTGCCCTCGGGTGCTCAGGGGTCTTTACCCTCAGAAGCTACTGCGCAAAAATTTGACTAAAAAAAATTTAGTTTTAAAATAAATATAAAATAAAAATCTATTATTATGGATTAATTATCTTTTTATTTATTTGAATTGAATTATAATAAGCTTTACTGTTCTGGAAATAGTGTTTCGTATTTAAAAGAAAATTGTTTTGAGCAATCAGTTTTCATGATGCTTGAAAACTCATTGAACTTAAACTTGACTCAAACGTAAGCAAAAATTTAAAACAAATTAATTCTAAATTTTATGACAAATATTAATATATATTGAAACAAATATTATTGAAATGCACATCATTTTTTATTTGTATCACAATTTTTATACTACTTATATGTAGTTTTATGCATCATTATTAATATAGATTTTGAAATTATTTAGCCTAAAGTATATCTTCTATATTATTCATATTTTCAGTAATTTTTGCTCAACATTTTATAGTTACCTTAATTTTACCTTATTTACCTTAATTTGCTTTGAAACAAGTGATTAACTTTGTCTGTTTGTAAACATGAAATTGATAGTTGGAAATCAGCAATAATGCCACGAATGCATAACTTGACAGCTCGCTTCACCATCAACACTTCATAGCGATAATCTACAGAATTGCTTCAGCCTCTTACATTTATATAAATTTTCCGATTTTCTAGAAGAATCTTCAGATCTCGATTCCTAATAGAAATAGTTTCGCATTTTCTAGGAAGGACGGGAGGGAGGATCATAGAACCATTTATTTAGCGTCTATCTATCACAGTAAATCTCTTTCTTACTATAACAGTAACTTTACTGGAAAGCTGTATTTACAGTTTTGTGTGTTGTTTTTCACTCAATAGTGTTTAGACTTTTTATTCTTATCAAGTAGCGAATGAGAAATTTATATTTCGTCTTAATATAACAAATAAGGCCGAAAGTAGCATATTCGTTTTATTTATTAAATAAAATATTTTTTTTATTTATCTTATTTAATGAATGCAACAGGGATTTTAAAATTCCATATAATACACCCCTGACCTTCCGCATACCAGACGGTTACCTAGACAACCATGCCATCGGGATCATCCGGATGGGAGTCAAGTTATCAGTATATACGCTTTAGCAAAAGTTCGAGGACCATTTTCTCGAAATTGACTGGCCTTTGCGTTTTAATATTTTCATGAATGAACATTCTAAATGTATACCATCATTATACTAAATCTCATCCCGATCTCGGATTTCAACCCCGTGCCCTCCCCTTGTTAGAATATTTCACTTCATTAACAAAAGACATTTGAAAGCCTCATGGATTTGACTTATCTCTCTATAATACGGTGCTTCTCCGATCCAACTTTTCCATTAATCTTATGTTTTTAAAAGGGCGAGCAAGGAGTATTAAGGTGAGAACAAGTCACTGCAAGCCGAGACTATTGATACTACTTACAGCTGCGCGTATTTTAAATTATATTTTATAATATTTATTATATTGTATGACTGTTTGTATTTTAAATATTTTGTAATATTGGGCTTTATAAAAGAAGGTCTTGCTGTTAAGATCTGTTTTTTAACTCCTCCTCCTTGATCCTACTGTCTACTTATTTAATTGTCTGTCTGACTGCTGAGAAATTATTGCAAATGTTTTTGAAAAATCTTTAGTACAGCTCCAGTTATTAAGAATTTGCAAATGATGCGGGATTATACTATTTCTGTTTTATAATATTTATCAGCTCATATCCAGCATACGAGTTTGATATAATAACTGTGATTTAACTAACTTTAAAATCTTTATTGACTAGATATTAACCAAAATTACATACTTAAGAACCCTTCTAAATGAAATGGGTTAAAAAATTATATTAGATTAACATTTTATTAACAAATACAAGTTTAATTTTATCCATATCATTAGTGATTACAGTATTCGACCATTTAAATTAAGTGGAATAAGTATTTCACATTTTTCCTGAAATTAAATTTAAATAATTTGAATGCAGCGGGAATTTTTAATCTAAGCAAAATTTGTTCGAAAAATGTATACATTGTTCGTATTAGATATTTTTGTGTTTATATAAAGGAATATAATCCTTTCGGAATCTGAAATTAATAATCTGTAAATATTAGCCAATTGAAAAGAGAGAAAAAGTTGCAGAATTACAACAGACATTTTGAGCCGAATGAATGAATATCTTTCATTTCATATGCTTATAATTCGGTTTCACTAATTGATGAATGTTCATTCTCATGTAATTATTAATTAATTATCCATCTGTGATTATCTGAGAAATTTTATATGCAGATGGAGATTTAATATTTTACGATTGCAGTTTGTAATTGCTTTTATAAATAAGAAATTCATTTTATTTAATTTTGCCAAACGATATTTCATTTAATTATTCGAAGAATTCTTTGATCATGTTAGGAAAATGTGTTTGATTATTATATATATGAAAGCAAATTTTAGCAGTTGCGTGGACGAGTAGAAGAAACTTTTAAAATTTAACTTCGATTTATTTCATCCCGGGAGGCGTAAATTGTACAAGAAAGAAACGATGATAAAAGATGCATCAATCGACATCACGACACAAGAGTAAAAGAGCGAGAAATTTTCCCCTACAGTGATTTTACTATGAAATTTTGATAGGGATTTTTTGATATGTGTCGACTTAGGATAAGGAATCTTAAGTATCTTTGAAAGAATGTCGTAAGCATTAGGAATTTCTATCTCTTCACTCGGAGCGTGAGAAAATGCTGAAGCCAACAGTTTTCTAGAACATATATTAAAAATAATTAAATAAAATGTGGGAATTGGATCAGGAAATAAGAGAACATTTTCGAGTTATGTTAATATGGGCAAAATTAAGTTTAAAATTAGGAAATTAATAAGGATTTAAATTGGATTAAAATTATATAGAATACAGTTTCCATAAAACGATTTTCAATTACAACCAAAGATAACTTATATTTAAATGAAAACATATATTTATGCTGCCTTTATTTTTATGCATTATAATATTTCTAAGACCTTTTAAAAGTGAATACATTTCATAATTTTTGTTTATTTATCATAATACTTCAAATGAAAATCGTATCCGTAAGATACGTTTTGTGTTATATGTTGTTTAAATCTTTCCGGACTTGAAGCTAAACATTTTTCATTACAAATAACAAGCTTTTCTTAGTATTTTCATTCTTCTTTAAGGGGGAGGGGGGTTGGAGAAGTTTTAATGGGGCTCTACATGTGATTTTACTGATCACATTACCAGTGAATGATGAATGCGTAATCTCTTATAAATGAAAAATATTAATTATGAAGTATTTTTCTTTTTTTTTTTCTTTAACTAACAAATAATAATTAAAATCTAAAAGAGCTAACGCACTGAATCTTCATTTATAAAATCCGCAAATCACTTAAAAATAAAAGATTTTTCAAATCCATTTTGCCAAAAAATGTATTCGTTAATGCAATTTACATCTATTATTCTAATTTATAAATAAATATATTCAGAAAACCTAAATATATTCAGAAAGCATAATAAGCATTTCAAATAAATATATTCAGAAATATATTCAGCAAAATAAATATATTCAGAAAGCATAATGAGCATTTCACATGAAAATACTAATGCATTTATTTATAGTAAACCATCGATTAATGGTATATTTATTTAACAAAGAACTTTCCTCAAAATATCATATATATCATTAATTCGAATAAATGTCTATTAAATTAAACGCAATTCTTAACTATTTATAACTATATATTTATTAAACTATTATACAATAAATATACATTTATGACATACATTATAAATATACATTTATGCTGTAATTGTATATTTACTATTATTTTGAACTGAACTGATTTGATTTTATCATGTTTTTTACAAATTCACTAGTAAGTAAAATGCGTAGGAACATTAGTTTGATTCTATATGTTTATATATTTTAATTAAATTTGTTGAAGTTTTCAACAATTTTAATACAGCCTACTAACAACGAATAATTTAATTTCGATCCTTTCAAGCTAAATATTAATAATAACTTTCCAAATTGGAAATTGTTTCACAGTTATGCAGAGACTAGCATATTTTAAAACTTGACAGGGAATTAAATCATCTTAATTAACTGAAATCATTTAACCTTTTTTTTTTCGAAAAGGTAATTAATTAAATTTAGATACTCTTTGTCGTTGTTTTTTTTCCCTCAATAAATTTCTTTGACGATTGCATTTAAAGCGTGTTTAATGGTACCGACATTAACTCAGAGCAAATTGTACTTTTTTCCCGAATTAATTAATCGTTTTCATCTGTAGTTTTTCTCTTTAAATATTTAATATTGTTGCCATCTCTAAAGGATTGTAATCCTATCAGTTTCTTTTTTTTATCATTTGCTGATAATAGTAGACTAAAAAGGGAAAAATATGGAATTAGGTCTTTGTTGGTTCATGATTTTCATTCGAAAGACACTATTACTAGAAATGCTAATTATATTTTACTTAATTGAATAATCGTCATTGATATCATTACATAATTAGTAATTCCGTTGGGGTTTTTTTTCCATTTATTTGTGTGTGTAATGAATTTCGAATCCTGTCGACTAAATAAAATGTAACATTATTTTGGTTGAAGCCGAATGCAGGTTCGAAGCAGTGAAGAGACTTGGTATTTTTATTTCTTTTCATTCTATTCTCTCTCTTCTCTTCCGGGAGACAAACATAATTATTTACAAGAAGGCGCAGCGCGGCACAAAAGCAGAAGGCAAAAAGGGAGGAGCAAATGATCACTAGTCTTATATAACATAGGATTTCTCGCCAGGCGCCAATTCAATGCACGTGGTGACCTTTGACACCTTTTCAAGGGCAACAGAAGGGATCACTTTCATTTAAGACGTAGTACTGATGGCGCATTATTTTTTGCAGAGGAATTAATTAAACCGAAAGTGGAATTGGATCACGAAATAAGAGAATATTTTACCATGGTCTAAATAAAAATATCATTACAACTAAAATATATTTACCTATATATATACTATGAATATTAACTTCATTTGATGTAGTTTTCATTGCAAACGATATCTTCAAACGATAAAATAAAAAATTATAAAATGTTACATCAATGTTGGCAATGATTCTACAAACATATATGAAAATTAACTACAATTTTTAATATATAGTCTAGTTAAAATCTTATCTTTATTTAATAAATTCGTGATTTGAAGCCTTAACTTCCTTTAATAAATTCGTGATTTGAAACCTTAACTTTCTTTAATAAATTCGTGACTTAAAGCTTTAATTTTATTTAACCAATTGTATAAAATATCTGCAAACTCAATATTTTAATACAAATTAATTCTTCGAATTTCTGAAGAAATTTTTACATAAGCCGTATTTAGCGTAGTATGGATGTACTAGTCTTTTTAATTATAATAATTTACAGATCTGTTATTTTTTTTCACTTAGTAGACTAGTGCAGGGGTGGCGAACCTTTATGGATCAACGTGCCATTTTTTCTAAAGAAATGCTCAATCAGGTATAGAAGTGCCGTCAAATAATTTTAACTTGTGATTAAATAAGAAAATTAAATGCCAACAACTCAAAACTCTTTCTTTACAACGAAAAAATACATTTTGTTCTGTATAGTAGTAAATGTTTTAGTCATGTGTAATTCAAATTGAAGTAATATTAGTGTGGCTTTCGTTGTTGCAGATTAGATGACAAATATTAGGATTGTAAGGTGTTACTTTTAACAGAATGCATGCTGAATTGGAAGTCATCTGCCAAACGGTTTTTAAGCGAGTCTTTAATGTTATTCATCTCTGAAAATAATGATTCACAGGCATAGGTAGATTAAAATATGGTTAAAATAGCATGAGTCAGCTTCTTCAAGCAATTAAATGTGTCTGAAATCGAATTCCGTGTTTTCAAAATTTCGTTATTGTCATTTTTACTTATAATGCTTGTTAATATTTCTGTTTCAATCTATTTCAACTTTCCTCCTCTTTTAATAAATTTTTGAATCCAAATTGAACTAGACTGGAAATCAATCAGTTGCATTTCAAATTCTTCAATTTCCAACCAATCGAATTGGGACTAATTCAGTTTATCAAACGAAATCACATCGGGGTACATAATAAACTTCCGATAATTCTTTAAACTGAGAAAGTCTCGCCGAAAATTCCTTGATTGAAGAATCAATTACGGAAATAAATTCTTCAATAACTTTTGCTTAGGCTGGTTTCTCATATACATCTAAATTTGATATATAATAGTAATATTTTTTCGAAGTTTGGAAAGTGATATTTTTTTTTCAAGTTTGTAGTTTTTTTGTAATATTACCGTTTCTGAAAATATGCAGTTTAACGAGAAAAGTGCGAATGAGGTCCATCATGGTGACAATTTTTTTTATTTGTGCCTTGAAGTTTTACGTTCAATTGATTGAAATGTTGGCATATGTCTGTAAAAAACATCAATTTTGAAAGCCACATAATATCCACCAACTGTAGGTATTGTTGAATTTCCCCCTCCTTTTGCAGAAACAGTCTGATTTCTTCCAAGCAGTCGACAAATCCTTGAAGTACGTTCCCGCGGCTCAACCAGCGAACATTATTACACATTAGTAAGCCATTATACATCGAGTTGACTTTATCCAACAAAACATCAAACTTTCGTTTATTTAAAGCCTACGACGATAAGAGGTTGACTATTTTTGTGACTAACGCCATTACATTATCAAAAGATGTTAAACACTCTTAGCATACAAGGCTTGTTAGTGAATAATGCAGTGAAATTCCAGAATTGAATGTCCTACGTCTGTTTGAATTAAACTAATGAAACTTTTTTTTTTTGCCCACCATATTTGGAACACCATCAGTTGTTACTGAAACAATTCTTTTCAAATCAATTTCTTTCTCAGCACGCGATTTTTTAACATCCTTACAAATAAATGTGCCCTTTGTAGTTGTTAGAAACGATTGTGATTGCAATTACTTCTTCCTTAATGAGGCTTCCTACAAAATATCGAGCAAAAATAACTAAACGTGCAGATTTTGTGACATCAGTACTTTCGTAAAGACATAGAGATATAAAAGGAGCAGAATTAATGTCATCTGTTACATTTCCAGCCAGTTTTAAGATTCTTTCTTTTATTGTGTTTCTTGATAGAGGAATACCTTTGATGCGCTGAATTGTCTTACCTTTATTAACAAAATCCTCAAAAAGTGAGGACGCGCATGCTAATCAGGCTTCTTTCAAAAATTCGACTTCTTGTAAAGGCTTACTATGCCGAGCAATGACACTAGCAGCCAAGTAACTTGCCGCGCTCATATGACAATTTTTGCTAACATATTTAATCATAGACGTCGATTATTTATTTCTGTCTTTTATTGGTCTTGCAGGGAATGGGAATATACACCCCTTGCACCGCGACCGATCACTCGCGTTTGTTCGAATTACATCATAGTGAACTTTGTTATTTTGAACTAAAAGACAAACCGTTTTGATCGGTGATGTGCCCAAAATATTGTGTCGCATGCTATCAGTGGCAAGCGTGCCGCTGGTTCACCATCCCTGGACTATTGTCTTGAAAAGAGAAGATAATTGAATGTTTGCTCACAAAATAATTTTAAAAATTGCGTGTATTTAAATTAATAAAAAAATGATATCGACTTAAATTCTAGATATCTTGCAACTGTGCATAAAATATGGCTGTTTAAATCTAATGAATTTAATTTAATGACTTACTTTAAACCTTCAATAATAAAATATTACACTTAATCGTATAGGTTCATATTTTTTATGCTGAAGTGCTTAAAGTTTATTTTATTTAAATTATTTTTATTTATTTGAAATTACTCTGTTTCCATTATTAATATTTTGTCATCACTTCAAATTCTCTCTGTATATATAACAACTTGATTGTGAGGAAATTAATTTTCAATTGTTTTAAACAAATGCCTCAAAGTTGCAAACTTGAAAATTTTTTCTGATTATTCTATCATGTTAAAAAGTGCATTAACTTTATGCTAGTCTAAAGCTAAAACAATTTTATCGGAAATAGGCTTTCCGTATAGAGCGAGTTACAGCGCGCTTTCAATCGATTTAATTAAACAGAATTATTTCCTGTTTTCTCAAAAAAGTAATTAATTAAATTTAGATGCTTTCTGTCGTTTATACATCTCAATAAATTTCTTTGGAGATTCTATCCAGAAAGTTTAATCATACAGCTGAAAGCAAATTGCATTTTTCTAGTCTGTTTAATGTAGTGTCTTCTTTTAGGATCTCTCTTAAATATTTAATGCTGTTGCCATCGCAAAAGAATGAATGTAATCTTT
The DNA here is from genome assembly GCF_947563725.1 of Argiope bruennichi. NCBI lineage: Eukaryota > Metazoa > Arthropoda > Arachnida > Araneae > Araneidae > Argiope > Argiope bruennichi. Next base: position 53,048,852 of record NC_079154.1, on the reverse strand, counting down.
TCGAATATTTTTTTAGTCGTCTGCGAAAATTAGGCAATGTAAATATGAAGGAAGAGAAAATTCATTGGAAATAATAAAGATCATGTAATTGTCTTATGTATTTATTGAAAAATAACTGAATTTAATAATATTGTTCCTATTCTTGTGTTTGCTTGTCATTAAATATTGTAACAAAATGAAGATATATTACATTGCAGCGAAAAATGTTAAGAGTTTATTTATTTGCTAATTAGACCACAATTAAACATTAAATGGAGCTTTATTTTCATTCATTTCTTTTTCTATATTTCCAAAAACGGTTTGTTTGTACTTTAATATGATTTTCTTTATTTAATTATGTTATTTTGTAGACATTAAGTTTTAATTCTACGAGAAAAACTCAAAGAATAATATTCCGATTTTTTATTTTTTATTTTATTTATTTTTTATTTTTTTTTTTTTTTTTTGCTTCTACAATATTTTTTATTTTATTTCGCAGACCAAAAAGGGAAAAATTACATATTCTTAATTGCTTTTAAAATTATATTAAAATTAAACTTTTTATTTATTTCTTTTTCTAAAAACTTTCAAAAATTGTACTTTCTGTCATTTTTGTCAATTGAATTATGAGTTGAATATGAATTAATCATTTAAATTATGAAATGACTTTTCGAATGTGATCAAATCTTATTATTTATAAAAGTGTTTGGAGATTAATTGTCTTTTAGTCGTGCATGCGAGACAAAATGCGCAGTAATTAAAAGCGAGATACAAATATTAATGGAGTATTTGATCCCTTTTAAATTTTGCATTGTTAATACAATTTCCAAGTATGAGTTAAAGTATTATTAATAAGTGTAGAATTTTAACTGCATATATCGTTACGGATCTGTAATGTTATTGCTTCCTAGCACAGTTAGTTCCATTGTAGGAAACGTAGTTTTACGGTTAACTCTATTGGATGCTGATCGGATGCCGGATCAATGACCCCCCCCCCGGGCTTGGCGACAATTTGGCGACTTTGACGACAAAAGGAATGATACTACAATTTCTCGAATTTTAACGCTAAGACCAATAGGAAGCGAGTTATGCTTTGTTGTTCGAGAACCTTCTGTACTCAGCTCTAGAAACTATAAAAGGCCGGCTATCGAAGCCATAGTCAGTCGCACAGAGAGTTATCTCTGTGACAGAGACAGAGAGTTAACTCATAGTGTGAGTTAGCGGCGAATTAGTTGGATCAGTCCAACGATTATTGAAGTGAGAATTGAGCCTTCCGCCGAGTCTTGGAGGCAAGTATTGAAGCAGTATCGAGTCGTGTGAGGAGTAGCCAGTCGTATAGTAGTGAGTCGGCAGTTGGATACAGCTAAAGCGAGGAGACAGTGCAGAATAGCAGACGTTAAGAGAGCTTAGTGAATAGCTACGCCACTTCTGTCTTCCTGCTGTTCTGTCTGGCTGATTTGTATGCTGTTGTGGTTGTTTACTACAGAATATTACTTGTGGACTGCTATTGGTTGTAAGTGTGTGTATAGATTGTATACGCCTTGGCTGTGCATTCTCATCTGTATGTTCATGTCTTTGTGTTAGCAAACGTTATTTGTTATACTGGCCTGTTGATTATGTTACACCATACACCTACTGCAAGCGAAACCGTTTACTTTACGGACTTAATGGAGGAAGTTTCGTAACAATATGCTTAATATATGAAAAAGGAAAACTCAATTAATTGAAGATAAAATATACGATTTTTAAGGATGCGGTGTCTTTAAATTAAACGACTGATATCCATAACCAATCTATTTATGTAATCTTTCTTTTTTTCATTTATTACAAGCTCTTCCTCCGTCGTTCCCCTGTCCCCCTCACGATAACCCGTTTCACTGCAGTAATTAAACACTTATTCCTTTGAAAGGGAAAGGACACTAATCTTCTGAGTTCTGTTGTAATCGCGTAATCTGATTTTCTCTAAAGACTCAGAATAATCACAACCGACCGCGAATTGGTTGAGCTGGCTGGATGACGTATGGGTAAAAGTGCGGATGGAAATATTTAAATCCTTTCGTGCCTTTAGAAAGATTGCATTTGAGGAACTTGGAGAGAGATTTAGGTTTAATTTAAAATGAGAGAGATCATTTTGATACCTTAAGTGTTATTTGTTGGACAATGTAATGTTTGATGTAAATGTTTGTGCTGTTAAACTTTATTTTAATATTGATCGAAACAATTCAGCACGTCTTTATGATCGTTTTTTATATTCTTGATTCCTATGCGATATTTTAGAAAAGTACAAAGTAATGAATTGAACAAAAGGTGAATACATAGCAATATTATTGCAGATCAAAAACAAGCATGTGAACTTTGGAACAAATAAATAAAGGGCAAAATAAAAAGGAATGCATAGTAAAAATTAACTACTTCGGATATCATTTGAGTTAGTTAATTGATCGTCGCCGCCATAGTTCTGATGCGGGAACTAATTCGAGCCTTAGTGGCCATCACTGATTGCAGTACAATTAATCAGTAGGAAGTACGTCACATGACTGAAGCGGACGTAACTGGCCCGGGAAGAGAGAAACAATCGCCATACAAATAGTTTCTCATCCCAATATTTGGGGTGTGCCTCTTGTGGGAATTAATAAAATCTAAGACATATCCAATAAATAAATTCAAGCATGTCAATGTCCAGCTTGAATTCAGTGTTTACTTTTTTTTTTTTTGTTGAACATTTATCTGGAGCATATTATTTACGAGTAAATATTTATAAATAAAATATTGTAATTATATTAGACTTAATAAGTGGTGAATTGAATAATGATTTGGTGCCAGGGTTTTATAATTCTTTCATTGTTCTTCAATGGTATTTTTGTTTCGACTGCTATCCATTATATTCGATTATGTAGATTTCAAGTGACCAAAAGTTCTCAGCTTCGATACGGGACACTCTGGATCTCAGATATTCCGCGTATTATCTGAGACTCAAAGGGGAAAGTATGTGAGGTGTCATTTCAATATTCCAGAAATTTGTAAATAAATAAGTAATAGTAAAATAAACTAATTAGGTGACTAACCAAATAATTAATAATGATGTAAATAACTAAACACCTAGCTTTTATTTTTCATTTGAACCATGTAACTTTTTTACTCTTAATATTTTTCTCTTTTTCTAAATATTGTTGTATTTTTCCTTCTTTCTTTAAAGTGTTTACAGATTACTTTTTTCTTTTTTTACAGTTGTTTGATGACACTTGCTCCTCGCAATTGTCCCAAAAGGTAAGTAAAATTTGTGCATGTGTGTATATTATTTATCATTTTATGGATTTAAATGTATATTTATTATTTCTTAATAACTAGTATTTTATAAATGTTCTTTAGGTCCTTTGCTGTTTTCCTTTTTCTCTTTGTATATATATTTCAGTATTTAATTTCCATCTAGCAAGTTATTTGTAATATGTATCTACAGAAATTTCCCTTCTCACAATACAATTTTCGTTCTCCTAGAATAATCCTCGTTGGTATCCGGAATAAAATTAAATGAATAAGTAAAAATTAATTACATAATTAAATATTTAAAATGTCCAGATGTTAGAAATATATTTTGTTATGTTTTCACATTTTTTTTATTCTAGTTATTCATGCTCATTGGGTTTATTAGAGTGACTATTTTTTAGGTACAGTAAAACTGAAAGGAAAATTCTTCAGAATCTAATCTTCAGGAAAGTTAAATCTAGTTACTTTTTGATTATAAAGAATTCATTGATTGGGAAAAAAAAGAGAGTAAATACCAAATAGTTTATTCAAAAATGTTGTTCATGCCTCGTATCGAAAATCAGAATTGTCTGGCTTAATACAAGATTTATTGCTTTATGCGTATAGTATTGTTGGAAATTTAATATCAATTTTGGTTTTATTTTTAAAATAAGCTGGAGTGGCGTTCTCAAACTTTCTCGCATGTATTCTAATAAAGATGTTATCTCAGAGAACGCTTTGTATGGTATTGGCGTGCAATAATTATGAAATTTTGGCGAATTTTTTGGTGGTGAATCCCTGGCGTGTGGTTAATAGTATCCGAAAAACGAATTTGTATTTTAGACGCATTTTTTCCGATCGATTGAAACAAAAAAATTTGACATAGAATTATACTTTAATCTTAATGCGAAATGTCATATATGTAAATGAGTTATTGCGTTTAGATGTTTCTGAACATACTGATCGTCAGATGGTCAACCTATTGTTGGATTTGGCTCAAAATTTGATAAGTATCGATATAGATGTTAAATCTGTGTTCTAAATTTTAACCATCTGGCTCTTGCCGTTTTGCAGTTATAATGTTAACTTATATTCGAACTGCCGGACAAACAGGATTTTGTTCAAAATTTGATGCAAACCTACGAATTTGGTGTAAAGATTGTATTCCAAATTTCATCTGTCTAGCCTAATAGTTTTTGAGTTTAGTCTTTTCAGAGACAGACAGACATAATGCTAAAAATGATTTTTTCGAACTGAAAAATCTGAACCATAGATATTAGTCAGAATCTCGAGTTCGATTTTTTTTTTTTTTTTTTTTTTGACGATTACAATACTTTCTCTACTTCTCTATACTAGAAAGGAAAAAAAGTTTTTTTTTTAAATTTAAATAATGATCTTTCCCTTTATTTCTATTTTTGTAAACAGTAGACCTCTAAAAGTCTCAAAGAAATGCCCCAACTATCATAGATGTTTAAAGGAGCCGCGGTGGCCTGGTGGTAAAGTCTCGGCATCGGAACCGGCGGGTTACAGGTTCGAGACCCAATTCCACCTTAAGAACCGTTGTGTGCGTGGGTCTGGTGCACGTTAAACGTCCTGGCCAAACATCCTTCCGCTGGGGTGGCGTGGTGTGGAGAGGGGGGTGCCAACTCAGGTGCTGTCCTCATCATCTGACCGTGGTTCAGAATGACGAGGTCCGTCCCAAAATATCCCTCGTGTTTGCTTTAAAACGGGACGTTAATAAAACTAAAACTAAACTGAACATAGATGTTAAAGATTTAGGTTATGAGTTCTCAACATAGAAATATGTATTCTTTTTTTTTTTTTTTTTTTATTTTTGATTGAGGATTATTTATACAGTTCTTTTTCAATATTCCCAAAATTCCATTTAAATATTTCCACTATAAGAAAAACTACAATTAAATAATTTCTTTTATCAATATTAGGAAGATTACAATTAGATTTCTATTTTTATCAGTATTAACAATATTACAGTGCAATATCAGATATTTTAATGGTGCCAAATTCAACAATATTTGTCCATCCATTAAAAAAATCATTAAAAAAGGCCACCGTCTTGAACAAAATTTCAAAAATAAAAATCCTTATGCTTACATCTTTTTTTCATGATTTCGAAAGACATTCATGCCATATCCGAAGGAAATCGAATTCCACATTCGATCGTGATTGTATCATAATCAAATTTGATGATAGTAAACGAATTGAAGAATTCTCAAATTGAAATGGGGCGTGACACCCCTCTGTCCAGCATTATATATAGCAAATTATCGAGCATTTTAATAAAATTCGGAAATAATCTGAAATGTTTTTTCAATTCTGAAAAGCATTCTTAATTTAGGGTAACCCCTTCTAATCCATCTAATCCTATCCGTCGAACTACGACACATTTGAGCTACAGAAAAGTGAATTTGATATTTATTATTTAACATTCTAAATCTCGTTCGAAGAGTCGGAAATATTCAAATTTAAATGAGGGAAAAATTGCAAATTTGTATTTTAATTAATCCTAAAAATTGTAAAGGACTTTTATTTAAATTTTGATTCAAAGTAGTAAAAGGTTTAAGTGCCATTAAATTATGATTAAGGGGCCAATGGACCTAGAAACAAACAATAATGGACTAAAAACTAAAATTCTATTTTTGTCGTTTCATAACCAAATAATATTTTTTTATTCTACTAAAACAAAGTTATAAAATAAATATAAATAAATATCTGTGCTAAAATAAATATTTTGAGCAGGATAAAAAGTACATTTTAATGATAATTTCTGAAGAAATTAAATAAAATTGATAATGAATTCAATAATAATTTCAGGTGAATATTAAAAAACAAATAAGATATGCTTTTTATATTTCAAGGTTCTTTTAGATAGTTAAAAGTCAATTTTAGTTTTAAAAAAAACATAAAATTCCTCTGAAAATTCAGTAAATATGCATAAAAATATTTCTAAAAAATTAGCATTTAATTGAAATTGCAAAATTATACACAGTTTCGTTCCAAGTAAATTTATATTAGATAATAAGGGTAAAATAATAGAAAAAAAATCAAGTCTTCTGAAATATTTTAAAATTTTTAAAAATTATATATTTTTTAATTTTTTAAATAATGTATTTCGTTTTTAAAAGATTTTTTCAAAACATTTTACGTATTTATATTTTAATTAATATGCGTAAAATATTTTATAAACCTAAGTGAATAATTCGATCAATTTTTTTGGTACTTAATGATTTTGCAACAAATAAATTGACACAACACATTGTGAATTTTTGTGAAAACAAATAATTTAATTTCCTTTTTAAATACTCTGTATTGTATAATGACCATTTGATGATTAAATTCATTTAACTCACCAGCAAAATGTGGTAGAAAAATTTTTTCTACAATATTGATCGTCGAAGAAAACGATTTGTGTTCAGAATCAGTTATTCCCCGTTTTTATCCCTCTAGTGGCAACACCACCTTTTCAGTGTCTCCAAATCCCCTCACAACAAAATATTTCACGGTAAGAGTTAAACAACCCTTCATGTGCAGAGAAAAGGGTCCCGTAATCCCCGTCTGTGCTGTGCTTAGGGCAATCAGATTATAGCTTTACATCGTGTAAAGCTGTAATCTGATTTCTCTAAGACTCCATATAACCACAGACGACCGCAAATTAGTTCAGCTGGATGAGTGGCGCTAGGGTGACGGTGATAAGAATTTTTGGGACACCCTCGTACCTTGATTCGGAGAAAGGTGACATTGGCTTGGACTGGTAGATTTCTTTAATTTAATCTGTAATACAATTTGGAAATGGTCGTGTTATCTTATTTGTATGATATAAAAAAAAATCATCATATTATTGCATCACACACAAAAAAATTGCCTTATTATATAAAAATAAAAACGTTTCAATACAAATAAAAAATTTTAAAAATAATGGAAATATAGAATTTACAGTTTTATTATAATTTATAAATGTATAATCCATACACTTAATGTATATGCTTTATGACAACAATGCTCTTAGAAACTACATACACATATTCATTTTGATGATAAAAACTGTGAAAATCGCTCGTTTATGTGTGCTGATGTTGCAAAAGGGTTAATGAATTGGAAAGAATTTCCAAAATATTTTAATAGTGTTTTGGGAAACGGAATTCAATGGTGTGAGTATTTATTAAAATTTATTTTATTTATTAATATTATTTTATTTATTTATATTTTATATTTTATTTATTTATATTTTATATTTTATTTATTTATATTTTATATTTTATTTATTTATATTTTATATTTTATTTATTTATATTTTATATTTTATTTATAAATATTATTTTATCTTTATTTTATTAAAATTTATTGGAGACTTATCAAATCATTTATAAGAGGCTTACAAAATTTATCGTAGTTTGTTTGATGTGTTTAAAAAGTCTTTAAACTTCTTTTTGCGGAATTTTTTTACGATTTTGAATTACTTTTGTTTGAAACGTCGTGGTATGTTAATGTTTTAGGATTGATTCATTAATCTTTAGCTTATTGTTTTAAATTTTGTTCTTAATTCTAAGATAATGTATACATATAAAAATATATATTTAATATCATCGCAATGGGCAGGAAAATGAATCTAGTAAGTAAAACAATAAAAAATATTTTTGTAAAATAAACGTAAGTACATTTTGTAAATTAATTAAAGTTACAAAACAAATATTGTACTGAATTTAACCTGATATCATGGAAAAACATTTCTTTTATAATTTTAAAGATTTATGGAAATTATCTGTGTGCAATCTTGGAATCAATTGTGTGCAGTCAATAGAAATCTGATGTGCAATTTTGAAGTAGTTGTAAGATAAATGTTAAAATTCTGATTACTTCAGAATAACAATGTAATTAAAATTTTGATGTTAGTAAAATGTTGGTGAAGTTTTGAGTTAATTTTTGAATTTAGTTAATAAAAGAAATTCCGTACCAATTTTGGTAGTTCCAGCTTGGTATCATGGAAAAAAATGTTTTTAATTTCAAAGAGGTATAAAACTGTTTGTGTGTTATCTTACTGGCTGAAATTGTAAAGAAAACATTAAAATTTTGAATAATTTTTAAATAATAATCTAAATAAAATTTGAAGTTAGTAAATACCTGTTTCCAAAAACGAAATTCATTAGATTTAAATTTGAGTACTGTATGTCAACCTACAAACGTTATCATATTAAAATATTATACGATTACCGACAAAAAAGAGCGAAAATATATAAGTATATAACAATCACTGAATATATGTTTGACATCTCCTGAAAGATTCTCTTTGAGAAATTGACATTCAAGGGATATATAGGAAGAAATTACTATAATATTTGCAATATTAGTGCAGGAATTACAGTAATATGATATTTATATCTATTCTATATCATCCAGAGGCATTATCTTCGATAAAGAAAATTCTAAATACAATGCTAATGCCTTCTATGAAAAAATTACAATTACACCGGGCAATGCTAGTTAGTATAATCTTTTTTCCACTTTCTTGAATTAAATAAAAAGAGGAAATAAAAATTAGAACGCAAAATTTTGGCTAACAACTCTCCGTTTTTCAGAACTCGGAACACATTCTCGGAATTACATTTGTTGCTCTGTTTGTCTGTTGTGAAATTTTATATGTGATCTTTATCCAAATATGGAGATTTCATCGTATTTCAAACGAAATTCCGTACACAGTCTCTCCGAGTGGCTTAAGTGAGCAAAATAATTACAAAATGCAGACAATTAGATGTATAAAATTAGTTACATTGTTTCATCATCAAAACATTAGGACCGTATCAAATTTTGATAATTTTCTGTTTAGGACTGTATCTTGATTTGTATATTTGGATTCGTGTAAAAACAGTATGCAAAGCGCAAACCCTTCGATAAATGAAATTTGATATATGATATTCTTATTAAAATTGTAGTTTTGTGTTAAATTTTAATTTCAACTAGACAGACCCCCCCCAAAAAAAAAACTATCCGTAAATGCATATTCTCCCCTCCCCCTTTATACTACGAAGCACAAAATGCTCATCGCGAGATTTTATGTGTGTATATGATATAGATCATTTAAAGATATATGAGAAAATTTCAGGAAAGCTGCTCTTATCTCCGGTATGATGCAGTTATTGCATGCATGCATGTTTAAACCTTTTAAACTGCTAAACTACATGCACTACAATTAAAACTACTGAGACACAATATTATTGTGTCTCGGAAAATTGAAGAAAAACGATATCAATAGTAGAAAAACCACTTACATAGATAAAAATTTTCTGGAAAAACGAGCTAGATATTTCACAAATTCTTATCTTAGAATATTTCTTATTTATCTCAGATAAATATCCGATATAAATATAAATTAATTACTGAACCTTCTCTGCTTATGTAATTCAATTTATCTATTGGCTAGGATAAAGATGGTTAAAATATTATGTAATATATTCTTTTTATTTGGTTATCTTTCATATTATAAATATGGAATCATCTAAAATGCAGTAAATGTCTTTTTTAATGAAATATTTGAATTTAAATTTCTGTTATAGCATCTTCAATAATCAAAAATATTTATTTTATAAGATAAACTCAAATATTGGTCCCTATAGAAATATGAAAACCAAAACATATTTTTGTTAGCATCCCTTATTTTCTATGTCCTCTATTAAATTTCGTGTTGATAAATATTATTGAAAATATTTCGTCCAACTTTATACATGAAGCCATAGTTACTTGGGAAGTGTTTCTGATTGGTTGCAAAAGTATTTTACTTAGATTTTGTTTTTCCTTTCTCGGATTTTCTAGCATAGTCTACGCGACAGAAAAATGAAATTTCATAACTATAAACTTGAAGATTTTGGTATATTGAAGAAGAATCTAAGAAAGGATTTATATGAAGAAGAATCATAAAAGAAAAAAAATCTGAAATGACCCGAACAACAAAACCCTTTGTTAACACCATATAGAATTAAAAATGGGATATAAAAATTTAGTAATGTTGTGGAAAAGTTATTTTTCGTAAATGAAAGGGAACAATTTATTAAAAAAAATATATAAAAAAGTCAACATTTTTATTCCATCTGTTATTTTCCCAGTTGTCTTTTAGCGAGGATTACCAGTGAAGCCTTTTCCGAAAATACAGATATTGGTCTTGTTTAAGGTTACGACTCACTGTTTACGAATCACTGACATGGGAACTTCAGGAAATACAGTTTCTGAAAGAATATCAACAGCTGTACCCACATTTAAAAATCATCGCAAAACATCTGTTATATATGATGGAATAAATTAATCACTTCTGTGTTTTGGCAATTATTATAAGCAGACGATAGAAAAAAAATCGCTTTTAACATTTTATGGAAATTTTAAGATTCAAGATCGTTTGCACATACTGATAGTGATTTGAATCGATAAAACTTTTTTCAGTTGTCAAAATATTATCAAGGTAACCATTATTATTAGAAAAAAAAGTTATTCTATGGGAATATAAAAGTTATTATTTTAGAAAAAAAAAAGTCAAAATGGATGAAGTTTATTTTTATGTAATTTTTACTAATGCTTATAAATATCATTCAATTATACGTATATTTATTCTAATAGCACAGTAAATTTTTTTTGTAATTGGATAAGAAAATAATTTTTCATATCTACATATTTAATTAGCAAAACCAAAGAATGATTCCCTTTTCCTACTTCTGTAATAATTTTGCCAGTTTAATTTCATGTGAAATTTCATAACCCCTAGATAAATTAAAAGTAGTCACCTACCCTGAAAAACACAAACCTACCCTGAAATCGTGCACACATCGATTTTCGAGAGCAATCTCAAAACCTTACCCTGTATCTGCGAGGGGAAAAAGAAAAAAAAAAAAAAAAAAAAAAGACTTTCTTTTTCAGCGAGGGAAGAAAAAAACCTTGGCAGAGTCGTCCAATCCGAACCATTGCACACATTTTGCCAATTTTTATTTTATATGAAATTTTATGATGATGAATCTTAAGAAATCTTGCCCCTATATACGTCATCAACTGCTTCCTATCCTCTACTGCCTTCCATTGTTTAGAGATAATCTAAATCAATCTTAGGCAGAGTCCTTCACTTTAGCAACTGGACGAATTTCACCAATATTTTTTGCCATTTTGCAAAGTAATCAGAAATATCTTTTGTAACAATCGATGCTTTCAGTTAATTAGATTACTAAAAATTAAATAGAACGAATTAAATTTATATTATTTACATGATGGATGAGTTCAGTTGGTCGTTGGAGGTGGTTAGTGTATAAAGGGTGTCCCAAAATTAATGCAAGATTTTAATTTTCCACTATTTGTGCAATAAAATTTTGCAACCCTATTAAAAAAACAATTTGACAGCTGACAGTTTAGAGTTAGTAAAATTCGAACACTACATGATAGAACAATGTGTTAACGCAAGATTTGAATTAAATAAAAAACACAGTTCTTTTTCTTTAAATTGTTATATTTTTATTGAATCGTAAAGTGCACAGGATAGGGTTATGTATGAAATAAAACAGGGACAAATGGCTTCCACAGCGTTGTTTGTGCCATACGCATTCTTTTGTCGAAATTTTCCATTATCATTTTGCTTAAATGGGGCCGAATTTCGTTAATGCGGCAATGAATTGTTCCTTTTAATGCACGCGTGCTTGTGAATTTGTTGGCATAGACCTTTGACTTCAAATAATTCCATAAAAAGAAATCCAGCGGTGTTAAATCACATGATCTACGGGGCCAGTTCTCAAATTTTCGAACTGTGGGTGCCAGACTTTCATGATTTTTGAAATATTGTTAAACAGTGAAAACACGTTTGTTCTATCGTGTAACGCTCCATTTTTACTAACTCAATAGGGTTACCAACACTTTACAGCACGAATGGTGAAAAATTCAAATCTTGCGTTAATTTTGGGACACCCTTTATTTATTTTATTCTTAAAGGATACGTAATATTTATTTATTCTTTTTTGTTGTTGTTCATCCGCAAGTGTGTTAAACTTTCTCAATGTGGGTAAAAAATCTGAGGATATAATTTTGAAAAATTAATTCCTTTCGTAAAAATTCAATTTAATACTAGCAAAAAAAAAAAAAAAAAAAAAAAATTCTTCGAAGAAATATTTTGAAAAAAAATCTTGCAGATACTCTGTTAACAAATGAAAAGTAATACATTGCATACAAATTTGCCTTTACAAAACTATTTATCATAAACATGTTGACGAAAATAGTGTCTTGTCTATTCTGAAGTGTTATTATTTCACTTAACTTAACTGAAATATAACAATTCTCTATGCATCCAAATGCTCCAACAGAACTGCAAAATATACATTCGAATCTCCCAAATGTATTTTAAAAAGCAATGTTCCGTTATCATAAAATGCAATGCATTTTCTTAAAAACAAAAAGCGCAGAAAAACCTTTATCACTGCTTAAAATCCGATCTTCGAAGCCCATTTTTGCAAATCGCCTTCTTTTTTTCCACAACAAACCCAGTTTATAAACTGTTTCGAAAGTAATTTGCGTAAAATTGATTTATGAGTTAAAAAAGATCTCAAATCTACTTTAGAGCTTTGTATGCTTGCCAAGATAGCTTAACGCTTGAGCTATTGGAAAGTGTTTTATATCGCGCAGCATTGTAAATAAATTCTGTCTCTTCCCTCCCTTTTCCCATCCATACGTCTGGATACACATATTGGGGAAGGGTTGTCGGAAAATCAATGCCGGCGCCAAGTCAATCGCCAAAGAGAGTCGGATCTCGCCAGTCACAGCGACGGAATGAGACCTTGTTTAAATATTCAGGCTGCAGCTGAGTTATTTTATTCAAGTCAATTGGTTGCGTTGGCAGCCCGGTGATTCTATAAATATTTTCGGCATATTTTTATATTTCGCTTTCAGTTTAGCTGGGGAGTTGTTCTAGTTGAAGAAATTTGTTTTCGCGCCGTGTGTTTAGATGTGTGATCATAAACATCAGATACATCGTATTCCATTCCATTTTTTCAGCGTCTCATTATTTATTAATGAAGTATCTTGCATTTAATTGATATCGTTTGCGATAATGCATATGGTTTAATTTTTTTTTTGTTCCCGTTTTTGAATTTTAATCAATCACACATGCATTTTTCTATATGATTTTAGTTGTGGACATCAATTGGCTGAGTCATATAAATGGGCTAAATGCTTTTAAATCAGTCTTTGAAGTGATATTCAGATGCCCTTATATTTATTGTTATTCGAGACACCAAGCCGACTAAACGTCGCGATAATGCATATCGTATAATTTTTGTTCACGTTTTTGAATTTTTAATCACTCAAATTTGTGTTTTTTCATATGATTTTAATTATGAACTTCAGTAAGCTAAGTCATATGAATGGATTAAATGCTGTTAAAACAGTCTTGATATTTGCTGAACCTAAAGAATAAGTATCAGGTACAGATGCGATACTTTTTAGAAAATGGTATAGATTAGCTCAATAAATGAACTAATTGAATGATGTCTTTGTAGATTCATTTTAATGTTATTTCATTTTTTTTTTATTTGGGCAGATTTGCTTGACTCCCTTGTTGTTTGTCTATTTTCTCTTTTTATCTTAAAATATAATACATAATTAGAATTTCTTCTATTTCTTTCTAATATCAACCATCGATAAGTTTATGCAATTTACTGGGAATATTGTTTAAAACACTTCAATATTTTCTTGTCTATCTTAAATTACTCTATCTTAAAATACAATGATCTGAGATAATTTGTTCTATTTCTTTCTAATATCCAACATGGATGTTTATGCAAATTACTGAGAATATTGTTTAAAATACTTAAATAGTGTCTTCCTGTTAAATGCACATCATGTACTAGTAAAATATATTCCTTTGTGTACAAGTCTATATCAACGGTCGAATCACTCAACTTTCTTCTAGTAAATAGATTAATTCAATGAATTTCTTGTCATTGAATTAATCTGTCTTACCTATAATTTTCTAGTAAATAGTCTATAAAAAAAATCATATAATTTTGGTGAATTTCAGCTCTTTAGATATCTTTGACATTGAAAATACATCCTTTGAAATTCCAAGCAGCTATTTCCTTGATAGAACAAGATTAAAAACTTCTTTTTCAATCTATCGTTCAAGAATACTCTTCATTCACGGAGTTGGAAACTCTCCGCGCTTTTGCGCATGCGTCAGGATGCATTTACTTTGTCAAAATATGGGTGAAAGGAAAGATGAGAAGAGGAGATGTTTACATCTATACTTATAATAAAGCTCAATGTGTGTGTGTGTGTGTGTGTGTGTGTGTGTGTGTGTGTGTGTGTGTGTGTGTGTGTGTGTGTGTGTGTGTGTGTGTGTGTGTGTGTGTGTGTGTGTTGGCGCTCTACAGGCCAGACCGTTTGACCTACAGCTACCAAATTTGGTACATGTATACCTTGGAGGTTGGGAATGTGCACCTGGGGTTCCTTTTTTCGAATTTTTAATTAGAATTTTAATTATTAATTAAAAACTAACTTTCCCGCCAAAAAAATCTTCCATTTTCCCCACCGCCAACTTTTCCGCCAAAGAAATCTTCCATTTCCCCCACCGCCAAATGAGTAAGGCTTCAAATTTTTTTCTCCCAACAGTAATGAGGCTAGGGTTAATATTTTTCGGCGGATTATTTCAAACGATTCTGTTTTATTTTCTTAATGTTTGATGCATTTAAAATTAAACATTGTTAATGAATCAATCTTTCAGATTCATTCTGAAGTACTTTTGAATTAAAATAAAACAGAATAAAGGAAATTAAAAATGTCTAATCCGCATAGCGTTACCCCAACTGGCGTAGAAAAAAATCACGTATTTGCGTTACGTAACTGGCGTTGAAAATTCACGCATGCGCATTATGTTCTGAATTCCGCATTCTGTTGACAATTATTATCAACAGGTGCGGACTGGATTTAAATTATTTTTAGGTTCGTTGTATGCTTTTGTAATTAAAATGTATTTATGTTAGTTATATATTTTTTGTATATGCTTATAGTTTTAAGTACATCGTTTTTTAAGTAGTTTTTTTAAAACCTGTTTTCAACCGTTTATTCGTTTTATTTTTTTAGTGTTTGATGCATTTAAAATTAAACATTGTTAATGAATCTAAGAAAATTTTGTTGACAAATTCTTGAGATATTACATAAATTAAAAAAGATATTCTTTAGTGCCCATAAAGTTTAAACGCTCAGTGACTCTATTTTCAGTAATCAGATTATAAAAAAAATGCTTTGTTTCAGTAAAAAATATTATTATATTAATTGAAGATTAATTCTTTCCACTTTAATTTAAAGCATAAATTCTACGGGTGCTAACAGAAAATTAGAGAGATACATATTACGTTATAACTGAAGGCTTTTATAATATTATGAATGAATTATATGATCAAATCAAATTATATGACAACCAAAATTTGAAGTTTTAAAATATTTTGATGAAGAAGCTATTAAAGTAGGAATTGCATAAAATATTTAATTATTAAAATTTTAACGAACATTAAATTTGGCGAACCGGCTGGTCGCCAAACTCGGCTAGTTTAGCAATAAAGTGAACTCGAATTATTCGAGGATTTAGAAAGCGAAAAAAAAATTACTCATAACTCGTAATATAATAGGAAAACGATTCTAATATACAGTATAATATTTTAGAATAATTTACTATAAGAAGTCTAAACACTGAATTATGATGAATAAATAGAATATTTATCTTATTAATTCTCTTCTTAAAAATTTCTTCTTTTTTTTAACAAAATAATAATAATAATTTTTAAAGCATTTCTTTTATTTATTC
Organism: Argiope bruennichi; assembly: GCF_947563725.1. Lineage (NCBI taxonomy): Eukaryota > Metazoa > Arthropoda > Arachnida > Araneae > Araneidae > Argiope > Argiope bruennichi. The sequence goes on along the minus strand of NC_079154.1, from coordinate 53,032,801 downwards.
ATTATTGAATTTTTTGATACAATTTTGAAATTAACAGCAGTAGATCATCTCGTCACTTTTAATGATATTATATAAAATATTCTTTGTGCTTTTGAAAGCTTTTTTTGCCTCTTGAATTAACCATGTAAGCAATTAATACTCAATTTTATGTTAAAATAAAATAATACGATCAAAAATCATACAATACTTACATTCAAGTGGGCGGAAAAAACTGAACGAAGAAGTATCTAATTAGTCGGAAATCAAGGTCAAAGAATGATAAAGAATTCTGAAAATGCACTCATCCTTCGCGTCTCACTCCTTAGCAAAGTGCAATCGTTGAAAAGTGGTAGTCTCGGGATACTGAAACGAACATTACAAGAAGTGGATATATTATCTCTATTATTTTTACATTTTCCCTAAAATTAACTATTTATATCCCATTTCCTTGATGAAAATATTACAGTTTGATGATTTAATAATAATAATTTTTTTTTAAACTAGAACTAGAAGAAAAACTTAAAAACTAGAAATAAATTTTTCTATTGTTCCCAGGTGAAGAAAATATTATAGATAGATTCATTGATTTTTATTTTTATTATTAATATTAGAGGAAATATAGAAAAGAAATGGTATTTTAATAATCCCTAATCCTACAAATTGTTTTGAAACTCTTATTCTAGTTATGTAAAAGATTAATTATATGGTAGAATAATTATAAAAACAAATTATTAAAAACTATGATTAACTGAAATCAATTATGTCTGTCACTTCTTGTCTCTTAAAATATTCTTTTATAGCATAAAATTAATTTTTTAATATTTATTTAAGTTAATTTATTATACCTTGATGTGACAATACTGTTACATAATATTCTAGGATTTAAAAAAAATCCAAAATAAATATCCTTCTTTTAAATCAATATTGCAACACAAATACACATTGTTCTATGCAAGTTTAATGCATTTCCATTAAAGCAGTTCACATTGGTTGATTATAAAATTGCAATAAATCGGAAATACTTTTCAAAAAATCCAAAATAAATATCCTTTTTTTAAATCAATATTGCAACACAAATACACATTGTTCTATGCAAGTTTAATGCATTTCCATTAAAGCAGTTCACATTGGTTGATTATAAAATTGCAATAAATCGGAAATACTTTTCAAAAAATCCAAAATAAATATCCTTTTTTTAAATCAATATTGCAACACAAATACACATTGTTCTATGCAAGTTTAATGCATTTCCATTAAAGCAGTTCACATTGGTTGATTATAAAATTGCAATAAATCGGAAATACTTTTCAAAAAATCCAAAATAAATATCCTTTTTTTAAATCAATATTGCAACACAAATACACATTGTTCTATGCAAGTTTAATGCATTTCCATTAAAGCAGTTCACATTGGTTGATTATAAAATTGCAATAAATCGGAAATACTTTTCAAAAACTCCAAAATAAATATCCTTTTTTTAAATCAATATTGCAACACAAATACACATTGTTCTATGCAAGTTTAATGCATTTCCATTAAAGCAGTTCACATTGGTTGATTATAAAATTGCAATAAATCGGAAATACTTTTCAAAAAATCCAAAATAAATATCCTTTTTTTAAATCAATATTGCAACACAAATACACATTGTTCTATGCAAGTTTAATGCATTTCCATTAAAGCAGTTCACATTGGTTGATTATAAAATTGCAATAAATCGGAAATATTTTCAATATGTTAACTAATACATATTTTTTTTCTGCTCTGTTACATGTTACATTAACCCTTCAGCATAAGTGCCCATCTTTTTAAACATTGGCACAAGCGCAGGGCTTTTTTAATCCCATATTGTCAAGCATTTATTCCTAATATTACTGGCTGTTTATATAAAAATATAATATAGTAATAATATATGAATATTTTTAGTGGAAATATGTTCTACTCAAGACATAAAAGTGATTTTTAATAATAAAAAAAATTGTACTAAATTGTACTTGGCTTGTTTGTCCATTCCTTTTCTGCATACATTTCCTTTTTTTCTTTCTATTCTTATAAAACTTATTGTTTTTATAGTTTATTTATGTATAAAAATATTGAAAAAAATAAGAAAATCTATATTTTACATAAAATTTACATATGATTTTTTTTTCGAAAAAGAAGCTTAAGCATACAATTTGGAAGATTTATAATTTTGTCATTCTTTTTCTATATAGATTCAAAAAATAATTTCATCATTCTTCATTTAGATTAAAATAAATTTTTAACATGAATCTTCAAGACAATTTATCCATATTATAAGGATTCATTTTTTTAATATATAATATTCATTCATTTTATAAAAGAATTTGCTCCTTTTTCAAGAGTAGGGAAACACTTTCCTTGACTTTTAAAAAAATTATTCAGAATATATTTTGTTAATATTCTGCATCATATTCACTTTTCAAAATTTCATCAAAATCTGACGAATTTCAGCTTTCATCATTTTTATCATTTTTACTATCAATAGGAGCACTTGCGAGAATATTTCTGAATATCTGATGTTCAAATTCGTGTGCTTTCATAGCCATAATATTAAAATAATTTGAAATATTAGCACACGCAGGGGTCAGTTTCACCCCAGCATTTCAGTACAAAAATATGATACTTTGTTTTATTGATTTCGGCTGTTCTAATCTTCTTCTAGCATCTCCATGAAGGTATAAGAAGGAGAAGGGGAACTTTTATAAATTCCTATAATTTCTGAACAAAAGAGAAAGAATAGGGTCAAAAAGATCCCATGCTTGTGCTGATAGGTTAAGCAAAACAGTTGCTTCGAAGTACTTCGTTCTTAGATTCTATGTAAGATTTTGATGCATTGCAATACAATGCGACATAATTGTATCTCCTCTCTTATCCTATTGTTTTCTTTTTATTTTATAATTGAACATTTTGTGTAAGAGAAATAGAAAAGCTTATGTATGAATGTGAAAAATGCAAATTAAATTTCGGGCAATTTTTAAAAGTTGCCAATCTAAAACAACAGTTTATACAAATCCCCTTACGCATGATGCGTTTTTATACAGATGTAGAAAAGCAAGTATTATAATAGCTCACATAAATCAATATAAAATAGAAGTATTTTAAAGTATCTTCTTTCCATTTATCATACTCAATAGGTCATGTATAAAAAGCGTAATATCATCTATGTAACAAAATTTATAATTTTTAAAATTAGAATGAATATTTTTTTATCTTTTTAATGGATTGATAAAAATCTGCTTTGTGTCCTCATAATTTAATGCATATTTCTCGTCTGATAAAAAAAAATGCATTGTGCATTATTTTCATAATCATTACGTTTACATATAAGGAATCGTTTGGCAAATTTTAGCCTTTTATTTTTTATATACTAGCTTAATATTTATTCTTTTTAAATTAAAATATTCAATTTTCCTTTACTTTAAAATATAATAAAAGCACTCATTAAAAATGAGAACGAATCGATTTTATGCACAGTAGTGTTTTATTTTATCTATTTTCAATTACCGTTGAATCTGAACAATTTTAATAATTGCTTTCCAAAAATCAATTCAACAAATATTCCTTTTCAATGACAAAAACAACCGTGCATTATTTACTTCATTAAAGAATATAATTTTGAAAAGAAAGGTTGGCTTTTCTCTAAAATAAACTCCATTTCTTTATGCGTTTTTTCCCGTAATAACCATTTTGGCAAAAGAAGACAATTTCTTTTTATGGTCGATAACCTCTCCATGCAAATATGGACCCAGGATACGTTACGGTCCATAAATTTAATTGCGGAAATCTCGTATAAATTCTTATCGATGGTTTGAGATGCTTTTTGACTTGCTTCTTTTACGATAAAATGAAATCTTGTAGTTTTACAGGATTGTTTTAGTGTTTTCGTTGTAATAGAATATAAGTTTATTGTGAATTTTTCAATTTTAAAACTCGAATATAGACTCGTGTTTATTTTAATGAAATCATTAAAGATCTAAAAGCGAATTTATGTATGTGTTTTTATTAAATTTCTTTACAAATTTTATATTTGTATCTATATTTGTAAAGTTAGAATTTTTGTAATCAACTTTTCATTCCTTTCTTGTGTTAAAAAAAGTGTTTGAAATTTGAAATTTTGCACAACTGTGTGTTTTCGGTTAGAATTTTTGTAATTACTTTTCATTTACTTCTTGATACGTTAAAAAAAATGAAATTTTGTTCAGCTGTGTGTTTTCGGTGACAGCAGAACATCTCAATATTTTCATAAGTTGTTTATCAATTGATCGAATGAATTTAGTTAAATTTTAACTTAATATGAGACAGCGCAATCTAGCAATGAAATTAAGAAAAATTCGAAACATTAGTATTCTATTAAAAGTGTGTTTTTAACAAATCTTTTATTTTATTAATACTTATAGACATTTCCATGTATTTTGTTCTGTGCAGAATATATTCTTATCTGAAAAAATATCAAATGAATACTCAGGAGGACAAAAATATAAAAATATTATTGAAAAGGAAGATATTGAGTCAGAAATAATTTATTACTTTCTCTCTTTAAATTCATTGGAAGATAAAATATCACTTTCGGCTTTTTGTTGAGTTACATATTCGTGTCTTTTCTTATTAATATTAAATCTAGTGATTATACATTTTGAAATACAGTATAATAGTGAAGTATAACTGGGTGATTAAACAAGAGAGATTAGTTCTGAAAGGAATTGGCTGAGTGATACATATAAGGTAAATTTCTACTGGTACAATAATTGTAACTTGTAAAGAATTTATAAAAAAATATATTGTATAATGATACATTTTAGAAAGATTTAAGGAAATATACATGAAACTAGAGAATTTGTTTTACTTACTTATCCATCTATATTACCCATCTGAATATTTTCTTCTTTAAATAGAAAATATACAGATGAGTTTATTTTCAAATTTATTCTAAGAAAGGAAAATTAATTTATGTTAAAGATAATGGTTCCTCTGAAAACAAATCCACATAAGCTGTTTATTTTTTTCAATAGATGATATTTGAAATATTAGTTTCACATATTATTTGTATGAATTTCTTAAAAAGGATTGTTTTTTTTTTATTTTTTAAAAATCATTTCCTGTTTACGAAAGGTTTTCTAATCTTTCTAATGTAACAGCGATAAAAAATTGAACAGGAAATCACTCTAAATACTTGCACAATTTCTTATATAAATTTCAAACATAATTGAAGGGAAAAAAAGAACTATGTACCTTTCTTTCAAACAATGGTAATAATAATAAATAAGAGGAGAATTGAATCTTTAATCCGAAACATAGTAGTTTTAAAAATTAGTTTGTCTATCTTTATAGCGCATTATTACTATAGTATCTTTGTGCCACATTATATGATAGTTAAAAATGAACTCTTAACTATATCACAAACTAAAAAAAATTTAAATTGTTGCAACTTGCGTGTTTATAAGCATAGTTATTAAAACAATAAAAAGTATCTTTTAAAATATTTTGAAAAATTAATATAAAATAAATAAAAAATAGTGCAGAAATTAAATTAATATTACTGACAAGCTTATTTCATAAATTTTAAAATGGTATAAAATTTGTTCTGGTGATAATATTTATCTTGGTTATTAAAATTAAAAGTTAAAGTTTAGGTTCATTTTTAAATAAACATTTCATTAAAATTTTAGGAATCCTATTCTTAGTGAACGCCTACTACCCAAGAAGTAATAATAGTCTGCCAAATTTGGTGACTTTTCGGAAAACGATTTGTCGTTTCTAGCATGTACGGTTTTCTACATAGGCATATCGCAATGTACCGACTTTTATAATATTCTGTAAACATTATCCTTCTAAAAAGGAGCTCAGTTCACCGTCTGTTTTTTTAATATTTATCTTTTTTAAGTGCCACTTTTTTTTCTTTATATCATTACTATTTTATTTTATTTAAAGATTGGAGTAATAAGTAAAAAAAATGACTCAATGATAGAAATAATTTTTACTGTGAATATATTTTCATGAAAATTAAAATTCATAATATATATTCAAAGAAAGAAAATATGTGGGTATTGTCAAAGTCACAATTTACCCTGATTTCTTTCAATCATTTTCCGTCTCAGTTACAGTTAGCTGTATACTTTGTATACCACCTACTTATTAATAAAGCCACCTACTTATCTTCTTGCCATTAAACATACAAACAGCAAACGATATAACATTCTGAAGTTAAACGACACTCGGTGATTAACTGATTGATCAAAATTAAATCCACTCTCACTTTCCTCCATTCAATCTTCCCTCATGTAACATAAACCCAAAAAAGCCAAGGTGCGGGGAAACATTCATTTCTTCATTTTTCTATCCGTTATCTCGTTTATTAATAAGCACTGCTTGGGGGAGATTCGCGAATCAATCATCAGCTCGCGTGCCCGCTGCATAAAAAGAGTTAATCCGCGAATTTATATCCACCCCAACCCCTTCTGTGGTTTGCACGCCATAAAATGACGCTCAACGCCTTTTCGATTTTCATTAGGCACTGGGGACCATCATCATAGTGCGTGTTGTCCAACCAAAGGTCCCACCCCACTTCCATGCGAGGCGATGAATCATTTTTAATACTTGTGACTATTTTAGCGAAATGTGCCGGTGAAATGTGTCATTTTTCACGGACCATTGTCTTGATGGAAAAATCGTGCAGATCTTACCGATTTAGCGATGTTTTGGATGAGTTATTTTGGTTTGGAAATTCGGAAACGGAATGAGTTAATTCTCTAGGGCATGTGTTAAAATTCGGAAATTTGGAATTGTTGGGGTGTTCTTTTGGAATAGGTTTTCGTGCAGGTTGATGATATATTCAGGGCTATGTTAGAAAATAAAAGAGCGTGTTCGAGCAAGTTGATGAAATATTCAAAGGAACTGAGAAAAATAATATTAACGGGGTGTTTAGTACCTCCGAAGATTCGTGAGGTTTAATTAGAATTTACTTTGATTCAACTCGAACCTTAACTAGCAATTTTAATGCTTGGAATATTTTGTGGATATGTAGAATAGTTAGTAATATTCTCTTAAAACAGGCACGCTAATCTCGACAAATAATAAAGATGTGTGTATCCGTGTCTTTTAGACAAACTATTCAACTTAGAATTCTCAAATTATAACATATTAGTATTTTGGAGGCTGAAAATGTGTACCACACCTCAAAGCGTTTTTTATATTTTATTTACCATTCATATTAATTAGAAATTAGCCAAAATTTTGCTTACAAAATTTTGGTGTTTTCCTGACGTAGTTCTTGAAAATATAACAACACAAAAAATTTTATATCAAAAACTTATATTTTTAGTGATACCATTTTTTTGCCGCATAGGTTTTTTTTTATATATTTTATTAATTTTTCAAAAATAATTTAACTATATTATATAACTATTTATTTCTTTGGGAAAGTGAAAATTAAATAATTTTCATTTTTGATACTAATATTTTGATACTAATATATGAACAAGGTATGAAAATATTTTTAATGACATAAAAACATCTTTTTTTTTTTTCATTTTGAGTAAGTTACACTAAAAAATATAATTTATTAATAGTATTGAAATTTTGTTGCATTTACAATTTAAAATTAAGCACTGGTGAAAAATTTGGAAGTACGCCTGTTTTCAAATATTGCTGTTCTTTCCTATAATATAATCGGTTATATAAAGATATATACAGGAAAGAACTACATGGCGGATGGGCAAAACAATGCGATTCTTTTAAAATTCTTGATTTATATGGTTAACAAAATTTGAAATTTTAAAATAGTTTGACGAGGATGACATATATATATAATATAATATAATATGTAAATTGTATGTATATAACGATGTTTTTTGGCTTTTTGTTTAATTTGAAATCATTTTGTATGAATTACTGCGGTTGTCGGTTCATCTGCCAAGAATGAACATTTTACTGGAAGATATTTATAATATAATTAAGCTCATTTTCTTAGAAAAATAAAGATCGATGTTATATACTTTACAGGGTGTTTCTAAACACCCTGTAACAACAAATTTTAACATTGGAACAAATTTTAAAAATGACCCAGACACGATATAAAACAGGAAAAAGGTCAGAGGAGCCGTTTATAGGAATATTTTATTAATAACTAAAGTAAAAGTAATGAATCCAACAACATAATATTTCATGAATAGCAACGTACATTTATGAACGATACCATTCATACCTAACATGGACGACTATAAATGTAGTAACTAAACAATGAAAAGTAGTTTTGTTAAAATATACTTAAAATTTTTTCTTAATATTGGAACTGGAGAAAAACTATACGGAAATAACATTGATATTACTGAAAAACTAATATTTTGAATTTTAAAGTAATGTAAAAATCGCATTGTGCTGTAGTATTTTTCGAAATTATTGAAAAAATATATTAAAATTTCGATTCATTTTTAATTATAATTTTAATTTATAATAAAATTTTTGAAACTCTGTTTCCGACATGAGCCATTCTTCCCAAAGAAGTAACTATGTGCCAAATTTAGTAACTCTTTGTCCAATGGTTGGCACTGTAAATTATTTTGAATTATATCTGCATCACGTATTGCATGTGGCATAGTATAGTTTACAGATAGTATTCAGTCTATCAACTTTATTCATGTAAGATTATATTCAATATGTGCTCAGAAATCTTTCGTCGTTTTTACTGCTACCAACGATGTTGTCTATTATCTATTAGATCAAAGAATGTCATGTTATTCACATTCATGATAGTATATTTTTAAATATTAATAATTCCACTAGCTATTTAGCGATTTTAGTTTCTTTAGAGATTTCATTTACATTTTCAAGAGATAAAATGCGAATATATTCTCCTCAAAAACAATCTGATAAACGAATTTTCCCGAATTAAGACTTTCTTGTTTCTGTTCCGTTTTTAATATTACTCGCCTAGAATTATTCATTACGTCTTATAAATTATACTTGTTACAATGTTCAAAAACTTTTACGTGCTTTCTAGAATTATAAGGAGTTTCATTTCTCGCATACAAATCCTTCATTAACGTCACATTGCATTTGCAAAGAAACTTTGGCACTGATTTTGGCGAGTTTCGAATGATAAGGATAAACTTCAGTGAATTCTAATTTCCAAGAGCGTTTCGAATACATATTATTTTATAATATGTAACTGCATGTAATAATTTATATAATAAGTATAATTCAGGATAATAATCTTTCATAATTAATCTAAACTAATTGCGAACAGAGTATGATCTGACATTTTTCTTTGCTTTTGTGGTTTCGTCTATACACTTCCATATTTGCTTCATTATTTATAATTCAATAATTTACTATTTATTAATAGTATTCTTTTTTCATGAAGTTTTCTAATAAGGATTTTTTTAAAGAATAATTTAAAAACTTTGTGTTTCAACGTCTCTTGCTGCATTTTGGCGTCAAAATCATTTTACTGGATTAGAAGAAACCTGATTTTCACGATTCTAACCATTTTCTTCTATAAAAAAAATGTGATAATTCTTTCATGAACGTTTTCATTTTTCTTGTGTTGATATCTCTTAGAACCTTTATATAAAAATAATATTGCTTTATAAATAGTGAATTTCGTTCATTTTTTTTTTCTTTTTATAATTGTGATATTTCTTCGTGATGTTGATTTAACCCTTTCTAAGGCCGTGGGAAGTATGCTTCCCACCAAATTTATCAATCTTTGAATGAAATTATGTAGGTTGGCATAAGTTCTGACAATTTTTTTTAGAAAGACAGAAACTTAGATGCTTCAGTTCTTTATCTCACACAAAATGATGTGTCTTGGTTTGCCACTTAATTATTAATTAATTAATTTTAAATTTAATTAAATTTATCTAATAAGCTAAATGAATCCCTTTTCTTATTCTAATTTCAATCCTAAAAATATTTTAATATAATATGACTAGAAAAAAAAATGGCCCTTTAAAGCGTTAAAGAAAACGAATTTTACTCCATTTTGAAATTAAAAGATAATTATCTGTTCAATATAACCAACTTTACTATATAGTTATTTTTTTAAAAATTATTTCTAATTTCATGTACGACAACGCCCAACAAATGAATATTTTCAAATGTCACACGTGTCATATGTAGACAATGTTGACATGTGAGTATTTATGTTGCTACTCCAATTTTATTAGAAAAGTTATATAAAGACAAATAATATATAAGAAAAAGCGAAAAATCAAAATATAACAACAGAAATTATTAAAAAAAAATTGAAAACCATAGTAAAGAAGAAAAGTACTTAAAACATATGAAGAAAGATGGGGTATAAAACCATGCTAAGCGAATGCTCAAAATGCTAAAATTTATGGTATTCTATGGAAATAAATTGTAAATCAACATTAAATGTGGAAAAAGAAGGCGAAACATGACAAAAAACACATTCATTTCTTCAACAGAGGATGAAATCAGTTCACAACGCAAAAGAAATTTTATCAGTATCGGATAATTAAGTAAAATGTCTCAATGACTTCACCCAAATGATATTTTAACCAAATGCTGCTGTTTCAACTGAATGCTATTGATATTGAAAAGAGATATCAATATGGCATCAATACAGACAATCATTAAAAATTAGTAACGATTGTCTGATTCAATTCTGTGTGACATATCGCTTGAAGGATGTTTTTATTTACAATTTTTGAATCGGAAATTCCAACTAGTCAAAAGTATAAGTTTGGAATGTATCCATGGTAGTTTAACTAATAGTCATTGCAAAAATATTTTTTTTTATATTGAAGCGGTATGCGATGCGCGAGGATAGAACCTGGGACCTTGTGGTTAGCAGTCCAGTAACTAAACCATTATACCAAAACGATCGTTCGGGTAGAAGAGTTGTAACTGGGTTATATGCTATTCACCACAGTACTCTCCCTCCAGTGAGTCGGAGGTGAGACGAACGATATGGCTGTTGAGTGGTGATGTATTGAGTAGCTGTTGTCTAAATGGGCCTGTACCCAGTTGATTAATGCCAAGCGTTATGGCGAGCGTGTGTGGGTGCTGATGCTGCTGCGCCAATTGAGTCTGACGACTTTGGTTGCGGGTAGATGGCGCCACAATAACTGTACGAAGGTTGAAGGTTCATCGTCGAGGTCACCAATGAAGTGGTATGCGATCCACGAAAGATAGAAACTGGGACCTTGTGGTTAGCAGTCCAGTAACTAAACCATTATACCAAAACAATCGTTCGGGTAGAAGAGCTGTTAACTGGCTTATATGCTATTCATCACAATATAAAATATCTTGTTTACGCTACCTAGGAGTGTGAGAATAACAAAAATGGTTGTATTGTTCTGAGTTAGAATGGCTATATCATTTATGAAAAGAGTAATTTATGACAAATTCACTTGAAATAGAAGATGCAGAGGAGGAATATTGTGTAGTGCAGTGGACTTAGAATTATTTCTTCTGAGTTTCTGGTTCTGACCTTCCCACCTTCTGATCCGGTATAGTATAACCACCTCAGATGTTGTTCCCTTTGTCTGACCACAATTTAGTTTTGCGATTTCCAAACTAAAACAGTTATCACATAGTTTCAAAATGTAATAATAATTAAATAAGATTAAACTGGAATCTAAACTAAATAAGATCAAACTAATAAACTGGGATGTGCGGAAAAAAGAATTGTACGTAGTATTGGGTTATAATGCCCAGTGGCGGATTTATTATTTTGCGGTCCTAGGTAATGACATCAAGAACCTCTCTTTTAATAATGTGATCAGTTTAATTTTAAATTTCAGGACATTTTTTATCATTTTAAGGGTTTATTTTAAATTAAACTATTTTATTATAATGACTTTATGAAAATAATTTAGTATTTATTTATCTATTATAGTTTAAAACTTCCCAGGATTCATATTTGTGCACAATGTTATTCAAGCAGAGGTTCCATGAATATGCTAATAACTAAGTGAATGTGATGAAACATCTGGCCAATTATCCATATAAATATTCCTCTTATGCGACTCGTAAAAAACACTTTATTTAGCTATAGGATTTCGTAACACTACACGCGTGTTCGCGAGATTTCTCTTACAAAACGTAAACGAACTCGATCTTTATTTTGATTGTTTGCTGCTGTTGCTTAAGCATAATCTCAGTCTTGTTATTAAATGTTATCGAAACAATGAAAGATAAATTCAACAAGCAGATGAATCAACGGAAGAAAGTTTTAAAAAGTGTTCGAGGAAAGGGTATATATTGTTTCAAAACAATCAACCATTTATAATGTGAATGGACACAGCGCCGGTATTGAAAAGAGCTACCTTCGAACAATGACAGAAATTAGTAAGTTTTGTGAGACCCAGATTTGGAAAAATGAAATTATATGATATGTCTTATGTTGTCTTACAATCGCTCAGACTTTTGGTAAAGCGTGTTTAAAAGCTTAACAAGTCTATCTCTACATATGGCCAACTTTATGTTGGTTTATCTAGTGCGAGATCATTTGAAAGCGTTACAGAATTTTTAGGTATATTCCTATAGGAAGACTACCTATTGCAATGGTTCTCATGACAAGACTTAGGGAAAATTTCTTCATTTCTTCTCTGATCATGGTCCCTTGAGCCTAAAACCTCCTTTTGTTCAAAAGTTCATATATGCGTGTAGCACTTTGGCCATGTTATCTTGTAAACAGTATAACTAAGGTAATTTTGTTTGGATTTTAATTGGCTTGGAATATGTTGATAAAAATGCAAAAATCTCGGATGAGTTCGTAAATGGCACATCTAGTTCAAAGGGGTTGGAAATGGTGAGGGGAGGAAATTTTCATTTCACTACAACTTTCTTAATATTAAAGATAGAAAAACGAATCCAATTGTCCAAATTAACGCCTCATTAAGACGAACAACTTTTAGATTAAAGTTTTTCTATAACTGCTATATCTTAGAAATTATAGGCTGAAAAGTGATTCCAATTTATGTCGGCAGATAGTAACTCAGATGTAAAGGAATCTTTGTATCTTTGTAAATGTATCTTTGACTACTTATTAATTTGAGAATTAGGAAAGTAATTTTTTTAACGTCCTGCTTGTGCTCTTAGTCTAGCGGCCTTAGGCAGTTGTCCAATCGGAAATCTGTCACTCATAATGACAAGCTTTGATGAAAACTTCACCCTTTTCTAGACATCGCCGCGATTGCCAAACGACGAGGCATCCTCGCCAAAATTGGCTCTCTCCATGGAATCCTGCCAAGAGCTTGCAAAAATAAAATCCGTGCGCTGAGTAAAAGCTTCCTCCCGATGTCAAGTGCCCCTTTATACAGATTAGCAATCTTAGGCAGCTAATGATGCCTGCTTTATGGTTTCTCAACTAACCGCTTAACTCGGCACAAAAGCAACTTTGGAACGCTGTCAGATGCGGGGATTGCGGAGGTGATGAATTGGAGGAGTCTTAAAAACGAGGAACGAATTAGAGGAACAAGTGTTAGGGGGGATTAAAAAAAGATAAATCTTAATTATGATGGATTGAGAAATATGACTATGTTGAGTTGTTTTTGTGTTGAATTATTCAATAGAGTTGATGTGTAAATTCTGGATGGGATGATTAAATTTAAAATGAGTGGCAATGTTTGGGGAATAAAATCGTTTGGAGGTTGTTTAATAAGATTCTTCTCTTGAGCCTGTCTCTCGTTGTTGCCAAAAATTGTGAGCTTGTTATACCTTTTATGAATTGATGTTATTTCATGTGTATGTGTCATTATTTATAAATAATAGGTATATTCTACGAAAAAGGACTTAAAAAAATGTGAGATTATTATACATTTTATAAATTTTATATTCTTTTATGTGTATCAATCATTATTTGTTAATAATAGAGATATTCTGCGAAAAAGAAACTGGAAACTATTATTTGTAAATAATAGGGTTATTCTATAAAAAAGAAAACAATTGCAATGGATTCTTTGCATGCGTAATAAAAAATAATTTAATATTTACTTTCATGTTCAACTTATTATATATATGATTAGGGAATGCGTTATCAAGTTCTAGAATAGAGAAAAATTGTCGTGCTGGCGAATTTTCTATAAAAACGGATATATAAGAAACCTAACACAGGTATATAAGTAAGTACACAAGATGATCTGTATGAGAGTATGAACAGAGGTCAGAGGTCAACTGTGTCTGCTTGAGGAGGGGGGAGGAGAGAAGAGGAAGGATCATAAAGAAAACCAGAGGAATGCTGAAATATTCGGAGCTGCTTTGTTCTTCGTAACATAGGAATGCTGTATTTGTCTGTTCAAGTATAAGCAAATATTTCAGCTTATTTGATATAAATTCCTGTAAGGTTCCGTATAAATAAATATTTTAGCATGAAAAATTGTGAGCTTACTATACACTGTATAAAATGAATGTTATTTCATATGTATATATTATTATTTGTAAATAAGAGGGATATTCTACGAAAAAGAAAATAATTGCAATAGATTCTGAGAATACGCACTGCAGAATCATTTCAATATTTGCTTTTATGCTCATCTTATTATGTATGATCACGGATTACAGTTATCACGTACTAAAATTTAATAATAATTAATTAATAAACTAAAATAAATCTATTATTTTGTACTTGTGAGAATAAATAAGGAAAAAGTGTAGATTTTTGCTATAAAAATAGAATTTATATCCATTAGAAATAATGGTTTCAGAAAAATGTAAGTTTTTTTTTTTTTCCAAAACTAAACTTGTTACTAGATCATTACATAAATCTTGGGTAAACTGTTACTGGTGGTGATTTTAATCGCACTTCGGTAATCACATTTAACCTGGTTTTATGAGTCAAAATTTTATAATAAAGGAAAAAATGTGACGCCTTTTTTTTTTTTTTTTTTTTTTTTTTTTTTTTTGATGAAACCTATTTTGAAGCATCTGGGTTTGACTTGAAATAAAAAAATTTTTTAGCTCCAACGTATTGAGAAAGATTGTCTTCCTGGAGGATTTTCTAGGAAAACTAGTATATAGGTAAACCAACACGGATATATAAGTAAATACACGAGCTGATTTGCCAATTATGGGAGTTTGAGTAGAGGTCAGCTGTGGTCTGTCAGAAGGGGGACGTCGTAAAGAAAATCACTCGTGTTTTTTCTCTAAAGCATAGAAATGCTGTGTTTAGTTATTCAAGCTATATAAGCAAATATCTCAGCTTATTTAATATAAATACATGTAAGTGTTTCGTATAAATAGATATTCTAACTGAAAATCTAGTTTCCCAAACAATTGGTCTATTGCTTATTATTTCTAATAAGCTATTAGCCAATCATTTAAAATGAAGGAAGAAATAATAAAACATGTTATATAGCTTTTTAATCAGCGTTGTCATATTGGAGCCGTATCAGCTGGTCAAATTGTTGCAAAAAGAAGGATTTGGCGACTTATTTTATAGCTTGGGGGAAATATGCTATCATCTAGCAATTCGCTGCTAAAGCGCATCGACCCAGCAATTTGGGGGGGGGATACCAATTAAGAGCAAAACCAGAAGTATTTTTATCGCAAAGGAGTGGTTATCGAGTGACTGTGTCGATGCGTATGTTGACTAGGAAGAGAGAGAATACATTTATTTAATGGAATGCAATATAATTTGTGTCTTCATTGTTTTTCTGGAACTAGTTGTTAGCTTTGTGATATAAACAATATAAAAAAGATGGAACTTGTATCGAATGTAATTTAATATTGATCTAAGAAGCATTATACATTACAAGTTATCATTATACATTACAAGTAATGTTAATCAGATTAAGTTAAATCTCACACAATAAAAAAGTAGATTTCAGTATGAAGCTTAATCCATTCAGATTATTATTAATATTCTTAATTTAAAAAAAGCAACCTAAGTATATCTATTTTCTCAAATAATAATTGTATGTTTTTACGTGTCCCTACAGGCCAAATTGTTTGATTTAATTACACCAAATTTTGAACTAATGTTCTTTGGATGGTGTGGTAGTACTCCTTTAGTACAGAGGTGATATTCATTTATTTTGAAATTTTAGTTACTTAAAAATAAAGTGAGATTTAATTTATGAAATTTGCGCGATAACTTCCACAAATATTGTTACGAATCTGTAATGCTGCTTCCCAGCATAGTTGGTTCCACCATCGGAAAGAATGTTTTACAGTCATCTGTATTGGACGGAGTCCGTGTGTCGCGTCGGAGGTCCCGGAGCTTGGCGACAAACTTGGCGACCATTTGGCGACGAATTTGGCGACTTTGGCACCAAAATAGGCTATACCCGAAACATCGAGAATTTTCCCGACCGTCCAGTAGGAACCGAGATACGCCTCGAACGTTCCTGATTGGTTGAAAGGCTTCTAGCCCCGCCCTCTGAGACCTATAAAAGGAGGCTGCCGCGGCTGCCAGGGTCGTCGTAGTCGGGATCGACGGTAAAGAACTGGCCTTCCAGAGGTAAGCGGAGCAGCGACGAGTGAAGCTAGTGCTGAACTAAGCTGTGCGCTACTGTCTACAGTAGAGACTTGTTGTATGCTGCTGTGTATGCTGTTGTATGCTGCACGTCTCGGCTGAAGATAATCGTCTTCTGTGCTGTATATAGTTGTCGTCTTTGTGCTGTCCTGTGTGTCTTCGTGTAAATAAACGTCGTTGTTTTATTTTCTACTGCTGATTGAGCGTTCTTCACACCATATCACTTCCACTATCAGAACAAACGAACACGAAAATTTCGTAACAATATTGTAGCAAAAAATTACTTTTTGCATCATTTTAAAATTTATAAAATAATCTTTTTAATGTTGTTAATTTAGTTGTCAGATAATTTTTTCCCCAATTTTCATATTTTTACGTATCAAATATCACTTTTTGCTTAGTTTTCATTGTTGCAATGAAGTTCCAATCGTTTTCATTGCTTTGTGAATAATTAAATCGCGCTATTTTCTACTACTGTTGAAACGTAAGAGTGAAATATTATCCTTACCATTTGTTCAGTTTATAGTAATAACTTGAAAAACTAATATACATTTTTAATGTCTCTAAGATTTTATGATATTGAACTTCATGAGGAAAGTTCATGAAAAGAAAAATATGAACAGGTGCTTGGATGTTAATCTAATATGGCTTTATCACAACTTCATGTTTTAAAATATTTTTTTTAGGGAACTATTACCATCAAGTTATATGTAATGTATATAAATAAAACCAAACATAACCAGCATTTCCACAAAACTATATAGTTTCCAAAGCAGTCAATTAATAATTGTAATAAAAGCAAATGCATGCAGAATGGGCGAAAACAAAAGGTCACGGGAGTCAGGACACTGACCATCCCCAAATTTTAGATAGTATTTTATAGTTTGGAAGAAAAGCTGAAAGTAAAAGTAAGTATAACATAAAAAAAATATAAAAATTAAATAAGAAAAAAGTAAGATTGATCGTTTTTGAACAGTTGAACAAATTCAATGTCTGATTAAAAAATAGTTTGATCAAAACTAGTTAAGTAAAAAAATTAAGCAAATTAGTTTGTTTTTATTATCCATCTTTTTTGTAGTCTTACATTTCCAACCTTCTTTTAAGTAAATCAAAAAACTTCATCGATGAATAGAGACTCTCATGTAAAGTCACTGTTATGAATACTAGACGTAATTCATTTTATGAGTCAAATCCAAGTGGTGTGTTTATAATTATTATATGTTATATATTATCAAAGAAATCGTGATATAGTCTATAAAATATATGGTTGTAGCTTGAGGTAAATTTAATGTTGATGATCAACAGTTAGGGAATCAAATAAATTAATTTGTACTAATACTTCCTGTTATTTCTTTCGAAATTAATTAACTAAAATTTGAAAATATCAGCTCTAATTATGCATTTAAAATAAAGTCATGCGACTTATAATTGTTTAGTTCAGATCCAAACGCCTTATTCTAGGTTGATATGATGCTTTTTATTGACCCCCTAATCTCTTTTAGAAAATTTAAACTTCAGTGTCCAACACTATATTCCTGGCAATATTTTGACAATGACCCCTCTTTAAAATGATATTCTGTAACCACCCCCAGCATTTGTAAGGTTGTCTTCTACCTCTCTGAAGAAAAGGTCACTAAATCTAGGGAATTTACAAAAAATATTTAAAAAATAAAGAAACAGTACAGTATCCGATTTTATTAATGATATTTATTAACCCTTTAAAGGACCATTTTTTTCTAGTCATATTATGTTAAAATATTTTTAGGCATGAAATTAGAATACGAAAAGGGATTTATTTAGCTTATTAGATAAATTTAATTTGATTAATTAATTAATTTGGTTAATTAATAATTAAGTAACAAATCAAGACACATCATTTTGTCTGAGATAAAGAACTGAAGCATCCAAGTTTCTGGCTTACTAAAAAAATGCGTCAGAACTTATGCCAACCTACATAATTTCATACAAAGATTGATAAATTTGGCGGGAAGCATATTTCCCACGGCCCCAGAAAGGGTTAATATGATGTTAAAGTCTTAAGTGTAAAATTGATGCTTAAAGTGCTTAATCAGTTTTCAGTGTAACTTTCTTTCTTTCGTGGATGGATTTTTGAATCTTTCATTAAATGAATTTTTGTTGTATCTGTGAACAAAATTATTCATTAAATTTTGCATATGAAAGATTAAATTTGAAACATACTCGTTGTAGAAGCACTTTTCAGATTTTTATGAGCTTGTTGAAACTTGACTGAAATAGGATATAGTATTAATTAAATCACTTAATTTTGGGAAAACATGTATTCAAATTTAGGAAATATTATAATCTGAATATTGGGTAGATACATAGAGGCATGTTACAGAAAAGTTCTAAAATAATACGAATTTATGTGAATCACAATTTTTAATTTTTCATATCTTAATCAAGGAAATTTGAAGAATGTAATTAAATCAAAGATCACAAAACTTAAAAGACATTAATATATCTGACGAGCTGATCGCCCAAGGCAGCTATTCATTAATAATCTTTTTCACTTCCTTAGATTCTGCAGTTGTTTTTGCATTTGCATTTCCGTGTCAGTTACAATGAGTTAATTCATCAATAAAAATTGTTACAATGTTAAAACATTTAATAAATTGACACAAACACCAACACAATGTTGAAATAACTATCCCAACTTGTTTGAATAAATCATTCATAATTGCCGCAAGCCCTTTCACAAAAAATAATTATCTTCACATAATATATTAGAAACATTTTTACCGAGACTCGCTATAATAAAAATAAAGCTCGAGCTAATTATTTTATTTAAAAGCTTAGAAAAATTACCCAACTCAAAAAAAATGTACTCCAGAACAGTAGCTTTTTATGGTTATAAATTTTTTGTCGTGAAAAAAATTCTTTATTTATAACTCAGTCTCAAGTTTTATTGAACATGTACGAGCTACTAGAAAGATGGAAAAAAATGCAGTCTTTTCATTTTAAGGGAATAATATTTCAACGTCTTACTAGATGGTCGGGAGAAATTATGATCCAAATAAATGAAGTCAAGTACGTTAAACTTATCAGTGTTGGGCACAAAAAATTCTACGATGAATAATTGTAGACCACATGGGTATCATCCATCTCTTAAAAATTCTTCCCCCTTTTTTTTTTATCAAAAACAGTTTTTCAGTTATTAAAAAAGGTAGGAAAGATACTTTATAAGGATAGACCTCTTCATGGTCTTTTTGAACTGAGATTTTTTATTTCTTTTTTTAAAATCGTCTGCAAAAAAAAAAAAAAAAAAAAATGAGAGAAGGAAAAGAATTCACCTCTTTTTAAATCTCATCGTTTCGCTTGGAAGACATTTTTCCCGCTCTTTCTTCATTTTCTTACAATTCGGTTCTACTCGTATGTTGCAATTTTTTTTTATTATTTCCACCCTTTCTTTGTTTGCTTAAAAGTTTTATCGACATTCTTTTTCGAAACTATTTTTATATTCTTCTTTTCTCCCTCCCCCTCTCCTTCTGGTATTTGCTTTGTTTATTTGCTCTTTACTACATTTAAAGTGTTCTCTTTTTTTTTCCGCCATTTTTTTTTCCTCCGTTGCAACTACTTTTTCTTGCGCCGTTTAATAACTTCGTTTTTGAGCTTCCTGAAAATCTCGTTTTTCAGGTGTTTGCACTTAATGTTATGATTCATTTTTGTTGATTTATAATCTCTTAAAATCTGTCTGCTTAATGTAAAATATTCTTTCGAGTTTATTTTTTTTTAAGCGGCAGCCATATTTACCGAGGAGAGCTTCTTTCGCGACGCATTTATTTTTATTTACTTTTTCCTCTCATCTTTTCGTTAAATTAAATTTGTTCGCGATTTAACTGTGTTTGTAACTGTTTTACGAGGGTTTTAGATACTAATATTTTGGGCTGCGTAACAATGTTGTAAATTTATTTCTTAACATCTATTGTTTTTTTCCGTTAAAAGTGTGGAATGCTTCTAAAATCGTTATAGTGAAGCTGAAAATAAAAATGCTAGTAGAACTTTTTTTTTAATTAAAATAAGATTGTTTTTTAATTAAAATTAACAGTAGAAATACATCCTTGTTTAAGTGTTTGTATTATTGTTTTTGAAATAAATATGTACCACTTTATTTAAATTATCATACCCCGTGAAAGGAATTTATCTTTAAATATTAAATTTCCATTTATTAAATATAGTCATGAAATTTATTAAAGTCTCCAACTAGATTGGATGAAAATTCGCATTTTTATATTTTTGCTGTTTCAAAATAGGTACATTTTAGTTTACAGTGATATCTTTATTTTGTCTGTATGACAATTAGAAGCCAATATAATCTTTATTAATATATTAGCAAAATATTGACATTAAGTGTTGCTTATTCATAAGCATTTATAAACTTTGAATGCATTTTTTGAAGAACATGTTTTTCATAATTCTACTGTACGAGTATCGCAGTATCTCAATAAATAATCAAGATATCATAATGAAATTTATAATTAGTGCTCGTTATGTTATATAGAATGAAATGAACCACAGATTTTATGTTGAACGGTCTAGAAGTGTATTTATGATTGTTTAATATGAATATTGTTGATAAAAATTTTAAAATTGCATAGATAATTTCATATATTACGCACAAAACTTTCATTTTTGTATATACAGTAGACTCCCGATTATCCGCGGTGCGGATTATCCGCGCCTGCCGCACTAAGTTTTCTTTTTTGCTACCAAGCAAAGGAAAAATGCTTCCAAAGCAAGGAGCAAACACAAATGACTGATTTCTTCAAAAAGGTGCAGTTTTACAGTTATGCTTTTGTAATTACATAATACATTACAGTATTAAAACAGTACATATGTATTCATTTTTCTGTGTATCCTTGACGCCTCTCGTAAGTACAAAGCACTTTTCTGTTTTCATTAACAAAATGCATTTTAGGTTGGTTTTGAGTGATATACTAAAATATTAAGCGTTAGTTAAACATTTCCTGCTGTTTATTTTACGTTTTATTGTACATAAAACGATTTTTCAAAGTTGGAATGACTGTTTTCTCTTTTGCTATACCCGTTTTCAGCTTTTTTCGGATTATCCGCGATTTTTGTTATCCGCGGCGGCCGCGCCACCCAATTCCGCGGATAATCAGGAGTGTACTGTAATTCTAACATAATAGTTACACTATACACGTGTAATGTTAAAAAGAAAATTAAAAAATTGCAACGATTTTTTTCTCTGGAGCAATTCTAGTTTTTGTAAACAAATGCTAAATTTTACATCATAATATACGCTTTTTCTTCAAAAGCTATTTATATATTTAAATAATTTCACTTTTATGCCTCATTTTATCCTTATATTAATAAAAAATACAACATGTAAATAATTTTTTTTTTTTTTTTGAAAAATGTCCTCCGAATCTAGTCGAATACCTTTACTTCCTATTCCACTATGATTAATGCAATTTAGTTCGACTGATGCCTTATTCTGAGTTTATACGGGGGCGACATTTAAGGCGGCAACCTATTCTCCAGTTTAGCAACATCACGGCAAGAGAATAATGCTTGTCCCATGATGAATGTAGCGTGTATTAGATTTATTATCAAAGGTGCATTTTAGTGGAATTGTGACTTGAACCAGTGATCATATAATGCTAAGCTATTGTGGTCATTGAATATCATTAGGAAAAGTTATATATGCTGGAAGTAAATTTTTGATTTCATATTAATAATTTCCAGGAATTTACTTTTATAGGTTTGCATTATATTCTGTACCGAAAAGAGCATGATTGTTTCATATAGTAGCTTGTTTTTAAAAAATAAAATTTATTTATTTCCTTTTCTTCCTTATTTAAATTGTGAAATTAAAAACACGTGGATTAAAATTTTTACACCTACATTTAGTTAATTTTCATTAAATGCTTATTGATTTATGGGCATTGTTATGTAAAATTATTTTATTAGAAAATCCTTGAAGTTTCTAAATGATGGAAAAATTGAAGCTTTAAATTCTTTGAATATATTTTGTCATGTTTTCTGGTTTTGAAACCAAATTGTGAGCGCTTTTAGTTTCTATTTACTATACATTTTGAGATAAGTCATTTCATTCAATTCGTTAATGAATAAATTATCTATTTGAAACTAAATAATATTTTTGTTTTCTATTTACTATACATTTTGAGATAAATAACTTTATTTAATTCGTTAATGAATAAATTATGTATTTGAAACTAAATGGTATATTTTTTTCTATTTACTATACATTTTGAGATAAGTCAATTTAATTCATTAATTAATAAATTATGTATTTAAAACTAAATGGTATATTTTTTTCTATTTACTATACATTTTGAGATAAATCAATTTAATTCATTAATTAATAAACTCTATTTTTGAAACTAAATAGTGAATGTTTTTGTTTTCTATTTACTATACATTTTGAGGTAAATAAATCGTTTATTGCAATTATTTTTTCTTCATTGCATTATTAATAAAACGTCATATTTTCTCGAAATTCTACTAACTTCAAAAGTCTACAAAATAGAAGACTCTACATGAAATTTATGATGAATTAGCTAGAGTAATAAAAGTATATATTGTTTTCGAAAAAAAAAATAATAAAATAACAATCATGGACTCCAGAGTATTATTGCAACAATACGAATTAAAATATAGACAATAAATATTAAAAGCAATGAGCTCTAATGCTTTTAAAACAATGATGCAAATTATGCAACTTTGTGCAATCGAATAAAGCGCAATTTATTTATTATAAATTGCCTTTTCTTGTATGAATATAATTTCTGTTTTGAATCTCTTTAGATTTATCATTTTCCAAGCAAAAACGTCTTTAAAAGCATATAATAAATTATTCATAGCATAAATATCTTACAAATAATAAGAATATATTCTAAAGGGATTGCTTAAAGAATAAAATAGTTATGTATCCCGAGTTCTTTAAAACCGTATTTGAATTTAAAACTGCTCACATCAATTCCATAATCATATTTATTTATAAGTCATAAACTAATCTAAACAATAATAATTGATGTCAACAAAGTGAAAAGTAAATTATTCAAATTAATTCAGTCGCCGTATATTCTTTTGATATTTGTTTCGAAATAAAATATATCTCAAAGATTTAGAAACTGAGAATGACAAGAAAGAATTAATTAACCGGTGAATGCATTTTCAACAATCTACATTATCATTAATTATTATGAGAGATTTTTTTAATGGCTGTTTGAAAATGAGATCCCAAAGTGCAATTGCTGTCAAATACGAGATTTACATTTTGAATTAATTGAGAATAAGAATTAATTAGTATGAGATAATTAATGTATAAATATTGCTTACATAAACAATATTTATTTATTTATTTATTATAATTTCATAAGAGATTCATGACTTTAAAAATTTGTGATGGAATTGATATATCCAAAGTATTAATAGTACCTATGGTTATGAAAGTACCAGACAATTCCAATTTAAAATTTTAAAAACTTCTAATTTTTATCTTATTTTTACATTCACTATTCTTTTCTTCCTCTTATTTTACGGGAGGTATTGTTTTATTTATTTTTCTCTCAACAAACACTTCATTCATTCGACGTTCCAATTCTTTAAAATTTTAGGCTGTATTTATTTAATTATTTCCTTAGTTCCACATTTCACAAGACAAAACAAACACGAACACGAAAAATATCTACACTCACTTAGAATACAACCTAATAAAGACCTTCAAGAAGGATCATGGGAATCATACCTTGATGATAATAAGGTAACGCCATCTGTTGTATCAAAAGAGAAGGTAGTAGAGTTATTTAACCGCTACCATATAAAATTAAATATTTAATGAAAATGAAATGCGTATTTTTTTATATGATTGGTTTATAATTTATGATAAGTTCATTTCAAAAATTTGTCAGCAGTTAAATCTTATTGAAATAGTTGATTATATTTTATGTATTTAATTAATTATATTACTAAATGTCTGTCTATTAAATAGTAGTTTTCAATTTTCCATTTAATAGTGCTTATATTTAATGATTTTGAAATCATGCGAGAACTACAATGGAATAAACTTCGATTTTTTTTTTACTTTTTTTGCGTTCAAAAAATTGTATTCATTTTTAGTTATCATTGTTAATTCGATGACAAAAAATATTCTTTAAATATTAATTAAAATCTAAATTTCAAAGCATAACATTCACTTTTTATCCAAACGATATTTTTAGACTGGTTTTCTTTCTGTGTACTGCACGGTGGTTGATGGCACACCGTAAGCAACGCTTATGTAATCAAGCCAGACGCTGTGAATAATGACTAAAACAGTATCATGCTATGGTATTTCGCCCTAGAGGTTCGAAATTTATTTTTTCTTTAACGGTAGCAATAAATATAGTTAACGCAATTTTAATTAAACGTCAATAGAATAAAAAAGAATGAATCTTGTCAAAGCGTATAATAAATGTTGTTATAGCTTTTATTTAAAATTTCTCGATTCAAATTTTTCGATATTTTTTTTAATATGTTAAGAGTTCTATTTTTTCTGAACATTTTGGTACTAAAATTTCAACGATACTATCAAATTCCCTGATATCGAAGAAAAGCTAAAACAATGCCAATTAAATGTAAACAAAAACTTCCTTTAGAAGAATGTCAAAAGACATACAACTGTGGCATTCTTTGATGCATATAAGAACAAAAAAAATCAAAAACATTTCAAAGAAATGGAACAATTTAAGTTAACTAAGGGCAGTGCATATACTTTTGGATGTGTTTAATTTGCATTAATTTGTTTAAATTCTTTCTTACTTTTTTTTTCTTGAACTTCACTTCTCTACTACATAGTCTATTAATCTAAAATTTCACGCACATGCTCAAAATAAGTTCATTTGCGACTTATACATCAATTTAAAAAAAAATTATGATTATATTTTTCTTAAAATTTCAATTTTTAATAATTGTATTTTAAAAATGTTTTAAAAAAACGTATTTTAAAACAGAAGAAACAATTCAAGCTAACTAAAGGCAGTTCATATGCGTCTGGAGCTTTTTAATTCACATAACTTCATTCAAATAGTTTTCTTACAATTTTTCAATTTTAATGTAATTTTTTTCAAAAAAAAAAAGCAAACTTGCGCGCTGGATATCGCAAAATTTACTTATTCTATTAATCTGAAATGTCATGCATGTGCTCAAAATAAGTTCATTTGTGAGTTATACATCAATTATTTGACAAAATATTCACGGAAAATAGTTTACATGAATCTTAATTCATCATCTCGTTAATCATCTCGTTTTGGTTAATAGATGGCGATGCCTTATTAAATACGCATCCCATAATGCATTGCGATTGCAATTATAATGAGATGATATACTGTTCTGTTAAGCTGCAATCGTGAATGCCTTGTCTTTTCGTGTTTGTGTTTGTTTTGTGTGAAAAGTGATCATTAAAGAAATTTTCCTGAAAACATACGTCATGTTACTTTCACTGCATGGATCACAATAATCTTCATTCCACCACAATTAGATTTTTTCATAAACTTTCAATTTTTTTTAATAATTCTATTTAAAAAATGCTTTTTTCGAAAAAAGTTTTATAAAAGTATGAATAACTTCAAAACTGTATATTTCTCTGCAAGTTAATATTAATTTTATAAATTTTGACCAATTTTTAACTTCATTATCCAGCGCGCACTAAAATGCTGAAGATTTAGAAAAAATATCCATCTTATATTTCTTTATAACTTTTTTATTTTTTTCATGGAATTATATGAAAACATGAGAAAAAAATGTAATTTTATATGAATATTCTATGTTTAAATTTTCAGATTTCACAATGGTTTCATTTATAAATTAGATAGACTGGAAAAAGGATGGTTTTGTGCTTCTATGGTAATTGTTGAGTCTTGAGACCCCTTAAGAGCAAATTATTTATATTCTTTTTTTTTACAACTGTTTATTTGATTGCTTGGTTGATTTAGTTATAATTCTTTCATTTATTATTTCGTTCCTATCATTCAAATCAATTTTATATACCTATATATCATTGTAAGAACGTTGCGATTCAATTATCGAAAGTGGCATTTCAATTCTCGCGGAAAACATTATACCACTTGACTTCATTTGTAGCAAATATTCTTTAATAATATAAATGAAAAAGTAAAAATCTATTAACTTTTAATTCAACAATTCAACTTTTCAAATTCCTAATATAATGTAGACATGAATTCTGACACGGCATTTAATTACTCAACGAAAGTTATAATAGAGTTAATCGCTTTTTAAGAAAAATCATTTGCAATGGCATCAAAACTGCCAGAATTACAAATCAATGAGAGGTTAACATTTTCAAAATAAACATTTTATTACCCTGGCATCGATTTCATCCTCTTTATCCAACTAATTCGCCGTCTGTTCAAATACTGGTTTATTGTTTAGTTGGCTTTGTGTTAAGATTGCTGAATGAGGTTACGGTTAAAGAGGGGTGGCTTTAAAATTCTAATAATTTCATTATTTGCAAATAAATAGTTTCTGCCGCTCTAATCTCTTGAATTGAGAATTATCTTTGGAAACCATTTCAAGTTGTTCTGGGTTCTGTGTCTGGCGCATTTATTGCCTTTTCTGGCGATGACCTGTTGAAAGATGCATATTGTTGATATTTTGGAATATTTAATTGGGTGAAATATTTTGATAAAATGAGAAATAATAATAAAAAAAAACTAATATCTTCTTAAAACAACGCCATCTTTGTGTAATCCTTATCTTCAAAAATATTATTTCAATTTATGAAAAGCGAATAAACCAGCCGTTGACAAGCAGTGCGGAAAGCAATAAAAAAGATTTAAAGTTACAAACATTTAAATTTATTTTATTATTTATTTTTGAAAGCGCGTGAAATTTTTATTTTTTATTATCGTCTAACTTTGACAAGTTAATGTGCGGGGGACATAAGTAATATGATATCAAATGAGTGTATGATTCGAAGGAAAGTTTGCAATATTTGGCTAAGTTTCGCTTTTTTGTAAGAGCAAATTCTACAATACTGTTCTCTAGAAAAACGTGAAAATATTCCCTGAATTAATTCAATGTATTAGTTATAACCCTATTATTTCTTTACAGACGTTTCGGTTGTTTTTTTTCTTTCCTAGACGTAGAAAGTCAGCCGCCCACACTATACTTACACATATTATTATTTTTCGTTGAATAATTTAATTTTAGTGTAATTAGTGTAAAACTTTAATTACACCAAAGTTTAGTTTTTAATTTATTAAAATTTTAAAGATTTAAAAAAACGTATCGAGATGTATTTTTTCCACTTTATGCAGAGTATTTGTGCTATTTGGTATTTCTAGATCGAATAGCCTGCCCTTTAAAATATCAACACACATACATTCAGTTTTATTATCAATGGGGGAAAATAAACAAATTTACGTTTAATTAGTGATGTTCTTATTATTTCACGATTTCTAGATAAAATTAATATATCCTTATATATATAAACATAATTTTGCAGATGAGTTGCCGAAAAGAAAAAAAAATTACTTCGGTTTATTTCACCACGGCAATTATAATGTGTACAAGAGAGAAGCGATGATAAATTGACTTCTGTTTACATCGCGATACAAGAGCAGAGTGGCAGAAAATTTTCCTTTAGGGATTTTACTATGAAATTTTTGATAGAGATTTCTTTGATATTTGTATACTTAGGGAAGGGAATTTTAGGTATCTTTAAACGAATATGTGAATGTTAAGGATTTTTATGCCTTTTCTCAGAGCTTGAGAAAATTCCACAGTCATCAGTTTTCTAGAGTGCGTGTTAAAAATAATTAAATAGAAAAGTTCGAATTGGATCAGGAAATAAGATGAATTAGAATGAAATTAGCATGGGCTAATTTAAGAAAAGAATTAGAAAATTAAGATTTAATTTATATTAAAAAAGTATCATTACACATACACATTATATATATATATATATATATATATATATATATATATATATATATATATATATATATATATATATATATAATATAATATAAAGAAATCCTTCCGAATACTCATGCCATTTTATCCCTTCTAAAGCCCGTCTTTCTTCCTATCAAGTTAGAAATTCTCTCTATGTTTGTTTCATATTAAAAAACTTTATTGTCTTTTTGCAAACATTTTGAGGATTTTCACTCAAGAAAATTAGCTTCTTGAGTACAATCAGTCCTTTTCTAGATTTTCACATGCATCAACAATTTTGCTGCTTTTATCTTGATTCCCTAACAATACCGAAACGAAAGCGATTTTCATGCCGTTTAAAAGTGTTAGAAATTTTGGAATGCAGCCAAACATTCGAGGTTTCTTTTCATGAGCAATTAAAAGACAAAGTTCTTAATGCCAGATTCAGTATCAAAAATTTGAAGGATTAGTGTGAAGTTGAAGTAAATGAAAAATTGGTAAAATCTAGACATTAAAAACCTCTTTTTATTGGAAAACGATCTGCCTTCTATCGATTTAAGATTCTGGTAAGAAATCTTGCTTAATTCGGCGGATGTTGCATATTTAAATACAGTCTGTACTTTTTATGATATTATTTAGAAAACTGGCAGTTGGAATGTTTTTGCTATTTTTTGAAGGAATGTGCGGAAATTAATTTTTTTTTCTGTATTTAGTACTGATTGTATCCGTTGGTGAAATTTCACACTATTGCGATTGTTAGACTCATACATCGCAAGAGAAGGCGATAAATGCGCCAAACATGGAAGCCACAACAACTTGCAAATGGCTTCCATATATAATTTGCAATTCAAAAGATAAGATCGACTAGAACTATTTGTCACAAAATAATGAAATTATTAGCACTGTTATTTATTATAGTACTCCCTGCATTATGTTTTCTTTAAAACGAAAGATATTTTTTCCTCTTTTAATGCAAAGAAGTTGAATAACTAATCATCGCCTGGTTTTGAAATTTAATATATATTTTTCTTAAATACAAAATGATTCAGAAGTCAGGAGCTATTTTTAAAAAAATCACTTATCTATAAAAAATGAGGAATAAATTAAGGATTTTTTTCCCTTGAAATCAAAATTTATTGGTGGAATGTTTACAATGGCAATTACAACAGAGCTCTTTAATTAGAAAAGCGATACATTCCTTAAGTTAAGGCAATGATTGGAGTAATGGTTTAAAATATTTAATGATCGTCACATTCAAGAACATGGAGGCGGTTTGTTTTTTCAGTTGGTTTTAGCGAATAAGGAAGGTTTGTCAGTTGATTTTGCTTATGTTTCCTAAGGGCAATCCAGATGTAAATCAGACATTCGTGATCAAATGATCAGACTGAAAATGCTTGAGTATATACACTGTGAAGCGTTCAAATGAATTCTAGAATTCTTCCTCCTAATTATAAATGTGATTGTACGTCGGTACATCAAACTGATTCTGACAATTATTCTGATCAAATGATATTTAACCCTAAGAATATGAAAAATTTATGCCTTGCAGCTATAAATAACATCTGTTATTTTATACAAATAAATATTCTATGTAAAACAGCTGAGTGTGTTTAATGATTCTCAAGTAACTTAATGATGACTTCTCAAGTAACTGTTGAATGATTCTCAAGTAGCATTCTAAGCCAAGAGCCATAGTATTTCACGGTAATGAAAATGAGGAGCATTTCTATTGCTTATGTTTTAATATATGGTGCTTAACAGTGCTTTCAAGTCATATTTAATGCTATAAAATGTATAAATGAAGTCTGCTGAAATTCTGAATGGAAGACGGCACGTTGAATATTTTGCTTGCTATTTTTGTAATCATTGTCTTATTCCAAATATCCCCAAAATTGTGACTGTGGAATAGCAGTTTATCATATCCTTGTTGAATGCCCTTATTTTAATGCTCAACGCTTATTTTACTTCAAAACAACTACAGTGACTTTGCCCTTGTTGCTTGCTAGGGATCCACATGAGAACCTTTTTGTCTTTTTAAAATCTATAGGTTTTTATTCCTTAATTTGAACTTACCATTATGGCTTCGTTTTGACTTTTTGTAATTTATCATCATTTCACCAATGTTCTTGGTAACTTTTGGTTCACTTTTATAGAAACTGTTTTTATTAAACTTTGAATAAGAAATAATCTTGTTTGGCGCAGTATAACCTACATATTGGTTCTTGTGCCATAAAACCTCAAACCAAACCAAACCAAACATCCCCACCACTAGATCTTTTTGATTGTATAAAATGCAAACTAGAATGATAATAAATTCTTTCGACTAAAAAAATGCTGGTTTCTATTCTTTTGGTGGAAATTATGTCTAATCGGTTGTATATCATTATTTAAAATTTGGTCTCGATTCCTATGTGAATCTTATATCTGCCAAATGTTTGTTCCTTTTTATTTACAGTTTATAATCCAACCCATACCTTAACTGTATTCGAATGTAAACGTCAAACATAATTTTGCCGTTTTATATTCTAATACATTTAAATTATGTAACTACGTTCTGGAATATTTTTTTTAAAAAAAAATGCTAGAAAATAGTTGTATTTTAGAATATAAGCATAAAAAAATATTGAAAAAAAACACCTATGTAACCTAAATATACCAATCAAAAGGCACAGAGTATTTAAAAATTGAAAGAAAAAATGTTTTTGTCGGCTAAAAAGAGGTTTGAAGCAAATATCTTCTAGTTTAGAGGTTTATCAAATGATTGTTTAAAATTCCGCAAATAGTTTAAGAAATATATTATCTAATTCTTGAAATAAAAAAATTCAGATGAATCAGCTGTATTTCTATCCATTCTTTAAATATTGAGATTTGACTGATAAATAACGCGAAATTTTCAATTGTGATGTACTAAAATAATTATAAAATATTTTTTAATGAATAGATTACATATTTTTTAGTTCAGGTACTATAGAATATAGTGAGGAATTATTACACCTAATCTGAACAAAACGATTTAATTTGAGGATTTTAGTAAGAAAATTCTATGGAAGAATAGAATTTCAGAAAATAGTATCTGAGGAAGTAAAATGCCATTAAAATGTAAGTAAATGCAAAGATAAAAATCAGCATAACTTCCCAAAAAATATATAAAACAAAACAAATATATAAAACAAAATTCTAATGTTTTATAAAGAAACATATTCAAATATTAAGAATATTAAATTTAATATTTAAATTCATAATTTCGCAAAAAATGAACTTTTTAACGTAATCACTTACCTGAATTCATTTTTTTTTCTATTTTTGATGCGTTATGTTTTACTATCTATTTTATTTAAGAACATAACCGAAACTAAATTTAACCATTAAATCCATTTACTTTATTATGATGGCCGAAAAAATGAAAAGAATAGAAGCCATTATTAAAAGAGCGCCCTCTGGCGATAATTTAATCAGTCTTATCGTGCAGCACACCGTCTTTTTTTTCATCTCGACTTTCTATATAAATTCTTGTTAAAGAAAAAAGTCGAGGTAATATACCGATAATTTCTAAGTGATTAACTCGCGGGAAATATCTTTTGTCCTGCCTTATTGACTCATTCTGATGCGAAAAGAATATGGGGAGGGTTGCAGAAGATTTCTTAACCTCCCCATATGGAGTGGCAAATTGGGGGGATAAGGTACGAAGGGAGGTATGCGCCGTTACTCATTCTATTGATTGGTGGAAACAAAACCCGAACTTTTTTTTTTTTTTACTTTCCTCTTCAATCCTTTTGTGCCTTTGCGTGTCAAGCAAGAAAGAAAATCGTAAGAAAGTCTACAAGCTGATCGTGTGTTCACCTATTGGATATCTGTGCGGGTGGTTGGGGAGGGGGTAGAAAGAGGGGTCGGAGCCTGCAGCCTGGAAGTGAAATCAATTTAAAGAGGGAGAATTTTTTATATATATAGATATATATAAATAGATGGAAAGCATGAATGCACTTCAAAAAACGGATTGAGTGTAGGCGATTGTGTAAAAATAAAAGTTTTTGTTTATTCCTTTTCTATTTCGGTCTTCATATTTTTTTCGAACTGGTTTCTACTTTTTTTTTAAACCAAAAACGAAAAAGTAATTACCTTTTAAGTTCTTCCTTGTAATTCTGTATTGGAATTTTTTTTTCTCCCTAGTACTGTCTTTGATCGAAGCAGCTTTAAAAAGATGGTTACTTTATTCTTATGCGAAATATATTGTTTTCCAGTATTTAGGGGTAATAGCTGGATATCAAAAATCATCTGAGACTATCCGAATCTCAGACTGGAATTCGATTCCTATTGAAATTTCTATAAACCTGTTTAGGTTCTAAGTACCAAATATTTCATTAGTTAGGATTGATAATTAAAACCTCGGGGTCAGATGAGGGGACGAATTAAAAAGAAATATTCTCTAATTCAACTGAAATTATACATCACACAATAGGAATTATTGAAAATTATAAATTCAATTTATTTTCAATAGCTGCAGTAGAATAATTTTATTGCGTCCCTCATGACTCATTTAAACCAGCGTAAGTTTTGTGGTTTCCACAAAACTTTCTCGGATACCTTCTAATATACTTTTCATGCCAGAGAAAAGCCTTGCCTGTCATTGGCGTACAATAGTTACGAAATATTAACTTCTGGCATGAATTTAGCATTTTCACTGAAACTATATTGTCATGTTTGGCGAGTGTTTTTGGGCGACTCATCTTAGGCATAACATTAATAGCACCCAAAAATCGAATTTTGCTTTAAACACGTTTTTCTCAACCGGTTGAAAAGAAGATATGACGTAAAACTGCATTTGTAGTCACACAATCCCATACCAGATTTGATATATTTAAGTCATATCAAGTCATATTTGGCTCAAAATTTAACAAATGTCTGCACTATAAATGGTAAATCTGTGTACCAAATCTTACCTATCTAGCTCTCTTCGTTTTGAAATGATCGTGTTAACTTATATCGGACTGACGAACTTCCCCTGAACTGATTTTACACAAAATCTGATGGAAATCTGGAAATTTTGTGTAAAGACTCTATACCAAATTTCAACCGCGTTTATGAGGTAGTGATTTTTGTTACAGATAGACAGACGGATACTTTCCAGAAATGTGTTTTTCGAACTCAGGGTGGTCTAAAACGTGGATATTCATTAAAATCTCGAGTTTGAATCTTTTGATGATTACTATACTTTCTCTATACTACGTATACTAGAAAGTAAAAATATGTTATCAAATCGTAGTGTAAAATACGAAACAATATTCTTTTTAACCTTATAATGTTGCGATGTAGGTTCAGCTTTTAAAAAAATCATTTTAATATATTACTATTTTTATAATAATATATTAAAATGATTTAAATAGTATTAAATTTAAAATGATTTAAATAGTAATGTAAAATTCTTTTGAATGTAATTTCTTTTGAATAAAGGAATAGCATTTCTTTTGAGAGTAATCATATATGGTATTCTGATGGTGATTAGATGTGTGCCAAAAGTGGCTTTACAAAGATAAAAACATATAAATAAAATTTAAAAAAATAGAATTTAAATAGCTATCAAAATTTTTTTTCTCAATCTTGTGTGCTAGAAGCTAAAAACAGCCAAAAGAAGGAAAAAAAGAGTAGGCATAAAAAAGAAAAAGTGGAGAGGTCTAAATAGCCCAAGCAGAAGAGTCATAGCCGACACTTCTGCTATACAAAAGAGTACTCTCTTCTCCGGAAGTTGTTATCTGGCTTATAATATTACCACCACAACAGTCCCCCACCAGTGAGTCGGTAGAGTTTATCGCGCCAGTTATGGCGAGCGACGAACGTGATTATCGCGCCAGGCGTTATGGCGAGCGACGAACGTGATTATCGCGCCAGGCGTTATGGCGAGCGACGAACGTTGATATAGCGCCAAGTGTTATGGCGGGCGACGGCGAGTGTGTGTGAGTGGTTGCTACCGGTAGATGGAGCCACGACAGCTGAATGAAGGATGCGGTTGTTCAGAACCAGGGTCACCAATGTGCGGGTTGAGGTTCGAACTCGCAACGTTAGGGTTCATAGCCGAGTAACATAACCACTAGACAAAAGTGTACACTCTTCTCCGGAAGTTGTTATCTGTCTTATAATATTACCACCACAAGTCTACATAGTATTAAAACAGCACCATTGAAACCTAATTTGTAAATAATAAAATTTACCGAATATAGGCAATTTAAATTTAGAAGAAAAAAATAAAAGATATATATATATAAACAAAAAAAGTGAAAAATATAAATAAACAAATGAAAAAATAAGTAAACGAAAAAATAAACAGAAAAATAAATATATACAATGGTTCAGTCTCAGGTAGAGTCCATGAATCAGGAGCAAAAGGCCTGATAGAGTTCTTTTTGCATTTTTTTTTCTTGTACTCTCTAGATACTGTCCACTTTTAATAGTGCTTGACAAACCAGGATAAATTGTTCAATTTGGAAAATTCTGTTTTCATTATGATATAGGAAATCCAAAATATTTTGAGCTTCTAAAGTCAATTTATTGTTTAATAAAATTTGGAGAATATTTAGTTGAGGTTTAATAAGTTTTCTCAAATGATGAAGAATAGGGCAATGGAAAATATAGTTGGGAGTGTCATCATAATCATTACCACATCTACAACTACAATTTCTCAAAATGAATCTTTTAAGATAATGCGGGCGAAGTCCATGGTTTGTATTTAATTGGGCTAAATATTTATTGTCAATACATCTATTTCTTTTTACCTGAGAAAAGATACTGAAAGTAAAGCGGCCTTTTTCATTATTTTCCCATCTTAATTGCCATTCATCGATCACATATAATATATATCCTTTCTTATTTTTCTTTTTCAGAAATCGTAATAAAATGTAATTGTAATTATTACATATTTTATAGCAAGTCGCCTTTGACAACCAGCTGGCTCTCCAGGAATATTTGTTATATTTAATTACGATTAAATCTCTTGTGGATACTTTGATGTCCATAATTCCCTCTTAAAATTATTTTTAAATATCATATTGTGATAAGCATTAAAGTCTTTTTTAATAGCCTTACACCTTTAATGTGTGTATAAACTTTCCTAAATAGATCAAATTTCGTGACATCACAGTGCCATTAAAAACGTAATTATCTGACGATTTAACTTTTAATTAAGAATTCTCTTTCGTGTTTTTCTTGTTTCTCAAGCATTAAATTGAATCCTTCTTCCTTAGTTCTTAAAATCATTTGATCGAATGTTGAAACACTGAAAACAGTTTGAATTTCATTGGAAAAATGAAATTTATAATTGAAAATTAGGCACATTTGAAAAAAAAACCCGCCAAAATTTAGAGGAAAAATTGCGAGACAAATAGGTATCAATAAAACATGTTTTGAATTTTAAAATACCTTAAAAATAATTTTTGAGCGATAATATTTATTTATTATTGCAGAAAAAAATCCCAAAATTTTGTTATATTTAAATTTATAAAAAAAACTTTTAATATTTAGAAAACATTGCACTATTGTGAATATTTTGATCTATCAAAGTATATTTGTAACATATTTTGTGGCATTAGATCAAACATTCTGACCAGTAGAATGTCAAAAATACACAATAAAAGAGACAAATATTTTCTTTTCTTACTAATAGAGATTATATAATATATAGATTAATTGATTTCTATAGCTATTAATTACAATACACTGAAATTAAAATGACCGCAGCCATTTCATTGTTTCTTAACTTTTTTTATTATTTTAATACAAGCTAAAAAGAAAATCAACTTATAATCTTTTTTTTAATTCTATTAGTAATTGTATTGTTGTTTGATTTTGAATTCTTAATGAAAAATTGTGAAATGAATTTACATTCTTAAAAATATCATCTCATGTGTCACGATAACAAACGAAAAAATTATTCAGTATCCTTTTTCTTGTCAATACATGTTGAAAATGTCGTGGAATGTTTCCATCGTAGCCATTATCTTTGTCTGCTAAATTGTCCTAAATTAAATGTCCTTTATTGTGCATATATTACATATAATTGAATTCGCGTTATAATATTCAGTGTTATGTTTGCCAAGTGATTTAACTCCATTTTATAAAACGATCTTCTATAGAAATTCAAATAAATTAATCACTTTTAATAAAAATAGAACAAATATTTTGATTCTCCATAAATAACTAATTGTAAATTAGGACGATTAATATGATTTATAAGCTAATTTACTTCGCTTTTTTACTGCATAAAAAGTTATTTAAAATAACTAAGCCGAGAAAATAAATAAATGTATTGAAAGTACAAAAAAAAAATAATATAAATAAACAAGAATTTCCGTTCCGTTCTGAAAAATATCGTCTGGCAAATAATTACGAATTATTGTTTTCACATTTCCGTTGCAATGTAAATAAAAAAAGAGAGAGAATCATTAAAGCTCATTGACGATTTTAATTTATTTGTTCCTCAATTTATATGGAGAATAATTTGGTACATTAAATTAATACTATCGGCTGCAAATGCACAAATTTTTCAAAAGAATCTCAATTTGCAAATTCCGCTACTTGAATAATTTGTTGCCTTGTTTGACCTAATCGATGAGCTGGAGGAAATGAGTGCGAACATTCAGTGGAATGTCTTAAATGAATGTTTTAAATGCAGTGGTAATTAAAAGGCAGTGCCATTCGAATGTTTCTGCGCGTTTTGCTTGGAATATTTTTAACGTAACTAATGATTTTCCTTTGAATATTTTACTTTTGCTACGTTCTAATTATTCTGGAGTAGAAATTTCTGTTCGTATAAAACTGGTGTATTGAAAATTTTCTTTCAGTGATTCATGCTTGTTTTAAAAGTTCATTCGAGCGAATTTTTGTGTCCATATGTACTTGTCAATTAATTTCTGAAAAATATTTACAGGTTCTAAATATCAAGCGCGATTAAGATTTGTTGAGTACATTTACGTGTAAGGAATTTGCAGTTACATGGAAAACATAAGTACTGCTTAATTTATGAAAAAATATAATTGCATATTATATTGCATATATATAATTGCATGTAATTTTTCCTAATCCAAAACGTATCAATTTTTATAGCATTTTTCAGCATATATTTAGTTTAAATTGAGATTTTCTAGATTAATTGGAGAATATTTTCATTATAATTTCAACGTAAAGCTTGTTATATCTTTTAAATCGGGCATAACACTTTATTTTTTAAATAATTCCTTAACTTTTAATTTATTCCATTGCCTAAAGCAACCTGTATCTAAAAATTTAAGTTTTTATTTGTTCTCGGAAAACTGGAAATAGACAACGAGCGTTTTATTATATAATAATAATAATACCCTTTTCAATCTGTTTAAAAACTACAAGTTAAATAATTGAATATTTCCTTTCAAATTCCAATTGACTAAATTATTTTAGACACAATGTGTAAAATTATATGAAAATTCATAGTGCTTTATATTCAATCGCAAGCGGAATAAGATATTTAATAAAAATTTATTATGACATAAGGCTTTCGATCCAAAAAACATCAAAAAGCATTCAACACAAAAACATGCTCACCAATCAGAAAGAGGATTTTTCCTTTATTTTATCATATGCTTACACAGTTGTGATTTCATGTCATTATAGAGTGAAGAAAATTGAGAATGTATCCCGATTCTTTCCCACATAATTCCTGTTGTTTTTTTCCCCCATTAATCTTTTGAATTCAAAATTAAATACAGATTTACAATATGTATACAGGTATCATCTATTTAACTGTCCTTCGATTTAGCAAGAAATGCTAAATTAATGAATAAATGAATCCATCAAGCTTTTTTATGTTAGTTACGCACGCACGATATACCTATAAAATCAATCAATAACATAATTAATCCAAAATTTTATATCGGTCTACAATTCTAGTAGTAAAATTATTTGACAAATCTCATCCATCTAGTTCGTCTTATTCTTGTGTTAATTTTTATGCAGAGTAGTTATAATCCTTCCTGATATTCGTTCATCGTGGCGTACAATAGCTGTTATGGCAAACTTTCATTGAAGTACATGTAATCAATTGTTATTTTCCTGCAGCTTGGCCTCTGCGCTTTCCTAATCTAACACCTTGCGACTCCTGGTTATGGATTTATTTAAGTCTACTGAAAGCATCCCTCAATCTTAAAGGTTGTATTATTTGTCCTATACGTGAATCACTGCTATAGAACACAATGTTTTGAGAATGGAAAGTGCTAGAAAGAATTATGTCACTCATGCAGAATATCTGTAGAGCTTTTCTGTAAATCTACAACTCTTCTTATTAGCTATTTTTGAACTAATTTTTTTTTAAATAAATTTCGAAAACATGATCCCAAGTATCTGTGGTTCGAATTACAAGCCATTCTAAATCATAGAATGCCCTGCATACCCCTCTTTGGAAAGCTAAATTTTAACAAGCTTGTGCCTTAGGTGATGCATATATCACACATTAAATTAAAAATAAAAATTTCACCAATAGATGGCGTTTTTCTGAATGAAATTTGCAAATAACTAAACATATAGCGGAAGCGTATGCGGAAAAGAATCATAAGATTCGAACGATAAAATAAGATGAAGAGCAAACGAATTTTATGGGCATTTGTACATTCCAATATAACAAATCATTTACTAAGGAAGCTCAAAAACGATAAGAAGTCAAATAAGTTACGAACAAATTCTGTATCAACCCGTAAGAATTTATTCCGTGGCTTTTTTCACTGTAAACCGGGGATCGAAGGAGCGCCATTAAATTGAATTTTCTTTTATTTCTGTGTGCTCGGCGGACTTTATTTCTCGAAGCTTTTTGGAATTTTTCCGTTGGCCTCATTCACTGCAAAAAAGAGGTGATTCGATTTCTAAATACTGAAAGGACGGAGCCTTCAAATATTTTCTTAAGAAAGAAAGTTTGAATTTTTAGTGGATCCGTTTATTTTCGTGCTTTTAGATTCAAAATCTTAAATGTAGTTCCCACTTTGCGCGAAAGGGGCTTGAAGATTTATACGCACATAGATTGGGACATTTTGTGGAATTGGAACTTTTTTAAAAGTGCTTCTAGAGAGGAAAAATGTTTCCGATTTTTTTTCTGTGTCTCGTCAAAAAATATTTTTGTGAAAGTAAAACGTTCTGTGCCATCCAATATAGTTTCATGAGGGGTCGAATAAAAGGCATAAATTATTTGATTTCTGAAGTACACTTCCTGCTTTTAACATTTTATTGAAATTATGAAAATATAATTTCAAATCTGTATTCATTTTTCTGTCATATTTCAAATGAATATAAAGCCTTTTTTATTAGAAAGTACTATACTTTTTTAAAAATAAATATCGACAGATGTAAAAGAATAAGATTTTCCTTATAAAAGTTTCAAATGCTTTAACAGTAGTTTTAATTTCATTTTCTGAAATATTCAAGGTAGAAAAAGAAACTTCAAGATTTTGATGAATTTTAATCTTTAAAATCTTCCTGTATTTTTAGAAACGAACTATTTTGAATTTATGACTGTTTGTTTGTTTTTTAACACAATAACTAAAATGTGGAATAAAGTGTATGAATAAATATAAAGTTAGATTAATTTTTTACAACAAAATTGCATATTTGTATACAATCTTGGATGAAATCATCAATAAAAATTTTGTGTTTCGCATGCGAAACCGGCTGGAAGGGTCTTCCCAAAACCTTCTCGGATACTCTGTAATAAACTTGACATGCCAAAGAGCCCCATACATGAGATTGGCAAACAATAGTTTCGAAATATTGAACTTTGGCGTGAATTTAGCATTTTTACTGAATCCACCGTGTGAACCTTGGCGAGTTATTTGGCTATCATTCCCTGGAATGGTTTTAATTGTATCCGAAAATAGAATTTGTGTTTTAGGCACGTTGTTCTCGATCAAATGAAACAAAAATTTGATACAAAAATGCACTTTTAGTCATAAAATCTTAAATTAATTTTGATTAATTCAAGCCATTGCGTTTTTTTGAACTATCGCGTTTACATTTTTCTGAAAGAACAGATTGTTCCGATTTCGATCAAAATTTAACACATGTCTACACTGTAAATGTTAAATCTTTGTACCAAATTTCATTCGCATAGCTCTCTTCGTTTGATAATTATCGTGATATGTTATATTCGAACTGATGGACAGACGGACTTGATTTGAATGAAGTTTGCTCATAATTTGATAAAAATCTTCAAATTTGGTGTAAAGATCGTATACCAAAATTCAACTGCCTAGCTCTAAGTTTTTAGCTTTATCACAGACAGACAGATGGACGTTTTCCAAAAATGTGTATCTCGAACTCAGGAAAGTCTAAAACATGGAGACTCGTAAAAATCCCGAATTCGAATTTGTTGACAATTACTATATTTTATCTGAGTACTATGTATACTAGAATGTAAAAAGCTACAAAGTAACAGAATGAAATTTAGAAAAAAATTTTATCACCTGGATTGTGATGAATTTTGGATGCACTCCTTTAACCGATTAACTGTCTGTCGGTCTGTCTATTCATGCATTCAAGCACGCAATAAGTCAGAGGTAAATGATCTAAACAGTGAACAAAAAACCTTATAAATGAGTATGGTTACTTTACCTTAACACAAAATTTGTGTGTTACTATTCAATTTGGGGCATGATATATATGTCTGAGGGAAGAGGTACTAATTTGTTTTTTTGTTATAAAAAAAATGGCGACATGGTACTAAACATTGCTGAAACATAGTTAACAGAAAAATATATAGTGTTATTCGAACTAATTGAGCTGTTTTTATTGGTAATAATATTAATATCCGAATTTTATAAATAATGCGGATATATATCTGGGACAAAATGCCCATTCAACCCCATTTGGATTAGTGTCTAGGGTACTGATTAAGAAAAGAAGTAATGTAAAAAGAAAAACCGATAATTTATGTAGAGTAAACAGAATTAACAGGACATTAGTTAAGACAGGAAAGGTTAGTTACATTAAAATTAGAAGTTAAAATAGATGGCATCAAAGAGTGAAGCCTAACAAGATGTCTGCGCATAGCAAAACTAAGTGTCGCAGTAGCGTAAGATTATTAAACACTCATTGTTACCGGAGACGAAGAACCCTCTTTTTTTCGAGCGAGTTTCAGCTCGCTTTTTACTTATATGTATATGTGTTCCATATTCCATACAATTGGAGCAACCAAATGTTGAACCTATTATATAACACGAGGGACAATCACTTCTTAAAGTACAAAACTTACTTAAATGCTCAATTAATTAAAAATTAATCAAAATTTTGCCTGTTTTCCTCCATTTTAAAGTACTTTACCTCTATCTTTTGAGATTTATTTTTTATTTGAATACGTGCTTAATTGGCGTTGCGTTTGTTTTAACCCTTTCTAGGGTTATGCTTCATACCAAATTTATCAATCTCTGTATGAAATTTTGTAGGTCGGCATAAGTTCTGACACATTTTTTTAGAAAGACAGAAACTTAGATGCTTCAGTTCTTTATCTCATACAAAATGATGTGTCTTGGTTTGTCACTTAATTATTAATTAACCAAATTAATTAATTAATCAAATTAAATTTATCTAATAAGCTAAATGAATCCCTTTTCTTATTCTAATTTCAAGCCTAAAAATATTTTAACATAATAATATGACTAGATATAAATGGCCTTTTAAAGGGTTTAAAGTAGTAATATAAGGATGAGTAAAAGTAAGCTAAAATCCGTCTCTCGCATTAAGACGAAAGTAAGGAAAATAAAGTTTTCGCGAGCAAATGAAATATTTTTTTTTATAGTCGAAAAATAAGAATGTCTGTGATGAAAGAAAAATTGAAAGAACGTATTAGCAGAATTCTAAAAGAAGATTTTAAAAGTTGGCAAGTAATCATTTAAATCAGAGTCAGCTGCTGGTTTAGGTTTTTTTGCATGTTTTTTATTAATAAAAAATTATTAAATTAATTATCACTAAATGATCTTTAAAATTCTCCTTGTGTTCCAATAATTGTGAATAAAGTTTGAAGTATTAATATAATAAATCTGAATAACTTATGAAAAAAATTAGCTGTCAGTGGTTTTTAAAAATTCTCTGGTTCAATTAATATTTTAATTAAAAAAGGCCTCTGGTGGTAAAAGGATTTTGTTTATTGTATTATTTTATGCAAAAGTAGTTTTCAGATT
This sequence comes from Argiope bruennichi, assembly GCF_947563725.1. Lineage (NCBI taxonomy): Eukaryota > Metazoa > Arthropoda > Arachnida > Araneae > Araneidae > Argiope > Argiope bruennichi. Next base: position 52,990,243 of record NC_079154.1, on the reverse strand, counting down.
AAAAATATACCTGAAGGGATTTTAATCTCGAGTAACATCGGGCATATCATCTGGTATAAAATAAATCAGCGGGAGTAGTCTCCATGAAACTTTCTCTCATATTCTCATATCCTAATAAAGGTGTTAAGCGCCCTTTCTCTAAAACTTTAAACTCCACGAGTACTCAGATTTTTATTTTCCATCAATTCCGTACGTAAATGTTCAGAAAACTAAATACACATTTTTACACCTTTTTTTTAACCAACTGAATTTTGCTCAGAACTACAGTTTTATTAACAAAATTAATAAAGAAATTTTATTTATTTAAGTCCTTGCATTTATAAGATATCGCTATTAAATTTATGGGAAAGCACATTCCGACAGACGATTAACTCTTTGATGGATTAGTTTTAAAATATAATTTGGATGTATATCTTAAATGATAAAACTATGTATACATTTTATTATATGTAGCATGCAGTTATTGAACCTACATGCATGCGAAATAGTATACTGACCAACAAACAATTAATTCCTCGTCTGTTTAGATTTAAAATTTGATAAAATCTACACCAAATTTTACTTATCTCGTTCTTTCTGTATTTTATTATTTTGCTCACCTGTTACTCTGTCAATCAGACAGCCAGCCAGTTTGCGGTTTTCTTGTAATCAAAATTTTACAGAAATTTATAAATATGATGTAATGACCGTGTATTAAATTTCCTCTGTCCAACCATCAGAATTTTTTATTGTCCATTTTCAGACAGATAAAGCAACGCAAAAGGATAGGCAGAGAGACAAACATAATTCTATATTTTTTTTAAAACTTAAAATGCTCTAAAACGTGGAATTTTGTCAAAATCTCAGATTTAAGTTTTGTTTAACCGTATAAGTATTTTATCGTCAAAAAGATGATTGTTCGAATATATATAAATAATTTTTGTGCGATGGTTATTTCAGAAACTATTTGCGAAAAAAATTAGCGAAAGTGCTGACACTTGGCTTTATTTTTGTTGTTTTATTAAATATCTTTAAAAAAATCAATTAATTTCGAATGTTGAAAATTGCATTGAAACACGAAAATTGCCTAAAAATTGATTCCAAAAATATCTTGTATAAATTTCACGCCATTTAAGAGTTCTTGTGACAGACGGACAGACATATGTATTTTCTTCTTTATATTATATAGAATACATTAGTCCAGCCGCTCGTTTAGATATGCTTAATGTAAAGTAATTCTAATTCTATCAATTCTAGACCGGAGACTACCACAAGTGTATCACATATAACCACATGACACAAAGTGTTCCATCAAGATAAAATTAATCTCTTCCATTAAGCAAAAATGAAGCGAATATTCCATTCTGCTGGTCACGATTGTCGCATTAATTTAAAACCCCATAAAGGAGTCTCTCGTTATTTCTGGCGCGGCTCTGTTTTTGGCGACCAAACTCCCCAAAGGTCAGTTTCATTAGGGAGCGTTTGGAGTGGCCAGCGACGAATTAGTATTCAACTCGTAACGAGCCGTTGATAAATTAATTCCTGCTTGGGGAACATATAAATCAAAGCGAGCCGCTTTCTGGTAGCCCCTGAGGAAATTTAATTTACGACTTTTCAAGTGATGTCTGTCTCTCCGTCAATCTTTTTTAGCCGGTGAGTGATTGCCAGAATGATTGTTCAAGGTGGTTTTGTGGATGGATATTACAAATGATTTGTTTGGGCTGTTTTTAACTTCCTTGGCGAGGATTAATTTCCCATCAAGTCTTGTTTATAATCCATCATATTTGCCTAGTAATGAATTGCTGGTGTTAAATGAATGAGTATCCTCATATAGTGTAAATGGATCCGAGTTGTTTAATTAACACTGTGAAATCAGTTACTATTCACATAATACAGATTTAATTTGAAACTTATTGAATAGACCCTTCTGGACCGAGTTAATTTTGGACTTAAGGTCGTGAGTTGAATTGAATTGATTCTATAAATATATATTAATTTTTCAATACATTACTCATACTCATAAAGTATCTCAATTTACGTACGTAAAATTATTGTAAATCGAATCTCTAATCTAATCCTCGTCATTTAATAATTATTTTAGATTGTTATAGGTAAGCATACGCTTATAGTTTGCAAATTTCTGTAGATCAGGGGTTTCTAAACTGTGAAGACCCCGATAAATTGATGAATGGCGAGTTAATTTCTGGTAAGTCAAGACCAGATCTTGAATATATATACATCTTTGCACAATCTGCAAAAATCCGATGTGGGTTTAAAATCTTCATAGAAGCAATATGACAAAAAATAGCCCAATATGCAAACAAGTGGCTCGTGTCGAATGACAAGAAAAGAAGAAATAAAACAAGTATATTTTCTATGTGCGGGGGATGACTTACATAAAGGACCGGCGTTTTGTACAACATACATTTGTCGCGACACCTGTTATTTCAGTTTGCAGCTTCGATTCGGTTTAGTTTTCATCCACTACCTCACAGCCTTCTAACCTAACTTAATCAGGAACTTCTTATCGTATGAATGCTTAATTCAGAATGTATGTACATTAATTTCAGAGTGGTTTATTATCCTTCATGTAAGGATTTATAGTTAATAATAAATGAATTTTATTAACAAAATTTATTTCGTGCCTTAAATCCCACAAAACAATCTGTGCTGCATATCATTTCAATACATCTTGAATGAAGTGGATCACTATAGGTTCTTTTTGGAAAAGTGAATCGCAAATTGTTAAAAGTTGGTAGTTTCTATTTTAGATAGGACAAAGATTTATATTTTATGTTATTTGAAGCAATGAATGTAATTTCGAAAAATATAATGAAATCTAAAATTTATTCTGTCCTGATTCTACAAGATACATTTACTGTAATATTACTGTTGTTGACACACAAACATTTCGAATCAAAAATGTTTCGCTTATCCATGACTAAAACTGACAAAATTATGAAGCTTTGAATTTCATTATTTTAAACCAATTAATTATAATCTTGAGCTAGCCTTGAACGCCTTGTTGGCAGATCTTCCTAGAAGATATTTGAATCTTCTAGAGGAATTTGAATCTTCAGAATTTTAATAAAACTCTTGAGAAATCTGAGACCGCAGGAATTTACGATAGTGTAGAGAATCAAAAAGAAATTAATTTATATCTCCCTTGAAAATGGAATAAATTGATACCATTAAAAACTGCTAACATATAAAATATTTTGTATGAAAACATATAAAAAATACCATTTTCGCCATATATTTGAGTAATTGGGTGAATTTATGCCGACAGAAGGGATTGGGGCTTTAATTTGTAATTTGATTAGGCCTATAAATTTGACTGTTGATAGATATTATACACCTCTGTAATTCAGATAGATAATCCAATCAGTTATGATGGTATCAGGAATAAGAAAAAACACAATTTTGTAATTTATTTCAAAAAATAATATATTACATTTTAAATTTATCGCATACATAGAGTAGATCTCCGGCTACAAAGAGTAGAACAATTATCCGGCTGGTTTTGGAAAAAAATGAAATAAAAAGAAAAGATTAAAGAAAAGAAAAGATAACAGCGAAATAAAACCGACTTTTACTGATATGTTCCAATAATGAAATTTTAATGCAATTGGTATAGAAATTATAAACTGCAATGTTTTTGTTGTCACTGTTGGTTGGTTGTTTGGGTTTTACTGGCGCAAAAGCCTTTTTTTTATGGCTATGCTGCGCCAAAATTATGGTTGGTTAGCATATGGTGATTTTGTATAGAATGTGTTAAAATTATCAAAACATTATGAAATAATTCACCGTGAAATTTAAAAACAGTAATACACTATCAATACCGATTGGAAGAAACACAGAAAAGTTTTTTGTTGTCATTAAATTACTATGATAAAAGCATTTCATTTTTCTAAAAATAACCTTTTTTTTTTGCGAATTATCTAATTATTCAAACATTTGATGAGAAGGATCGGGCCTGATCTCCTGTGTACATTTCCTTGTCGATTGTACCTTGTTTTACTTCCACAGCCAATATCCATCCCATCCCCAAAGAATCCATGCAGATTCTTCCAATACCACCCCCATCTCTCTCTCTCTCCATCACCTAAAAGGGTTATGAGCTTCGCTGCCACCCCTACTTCCCATCTCACACCCCCACTTACTACCCCTCAGTGAAAATCAACATACTCCAAAGCAGCACATACGTTCCATCCGAGACAACACTGTGACCGGGTTGGCTACCAAACAATCAGGTTGGAGGAGGGATGCAAGACACTGACTGCCTCCGATAGAAATCGATCAGTGCCTCCCACCCCCCAGTGAAATTGCGTTTAAAAGCACATCATTTGCATGCATATTAAAGGGAGGCAGAGAATAAAGTTCCTCTGTTTTGTAATCTAATGAGCACGGTTTACGACGAAGTGGAGGGGAGAATACGACAGGGTTTTTAAGGCGAGGGGTGATGGTGTATACGACTTGATTGGAGTGTATACGTGATGAAATACGTGTAGATTTTCCCTCTTTATTGTTTCGCTAGTGGTTAGGGATGGTGGTCCTGTTTTTAGCGGTTATTTATGTATTTGGGAGAAGATTAGGGCGTGTTTATTATGAAGTGAAACAACCGACTCGGGTTTAGTGTGTAGTAATACATGTTTCGTAATGTTGGTGCTATAAAGTTATGTAAAAGCTTTTAGTATGAATATATTGGTTGTATGCATTTACTGTCACTTTTAAATATTGGATTGTATTCCATTATGTAGTCTTTTATCTCCTCTTATTAGTGTATTGAAATATGAAACTTGTTAGAGAGGTTATAAAAGACGTTTTTAGCATAATAATTATGTTCTGTAACGATGTCTAATATCCAAATAGCCTTTAAAATTTATATCCCTTGCTCGTAGTAATTAAATTGCGTTAAGATGTGGTGAGATTTTGCCAGCTGATTTGAAAATGTGCCAAAAGTGATCAAATATTCCAAGCTTATTCCTTTCAGGAAAACTACCTACTGCAAAGGTTCTCATGAAATGACTTTTGGTAAGTTTCTGTAGATCTATGATCGTGGTCTTTGAACACGGAACCACTCACCTTACTGGTGCATTGAAAATTTTATATATATAGGAACATTTTTAAAAATTCAATCGATCATACAAAAGAGTAAAAAAATTAATACAATATCAAAGATCATGGTTACTTTTAACATAACCGTTGTGCATATTCAGGCATTTATCATATCAGGCTGCATATCCTTTCTTTGAAAACTATCACCGCTAGTAATGTGGGCGTTAATAATCTTTTCAAGTTAGTCTGCAATAATTATTTAGGCGTCCTAGACAGTTCTTCATTTAAGGGAACAAATGAAAATCATTCGGCTTTAAGCCGTTTTCTGCATAAAGAGGAACAAGAACGCAATATTGTTGTAACACAAAATCTTGTTCAAAAAGTTGATCAAATTGTTCAATAAAAATGAAGGATGCTAGAACCCCAAGAAACAAGCTGACCGACCAGAATGCCGAAATCATGATTTTGAAGGTGAACGTCAGTAAAAAAATAAACATCTGACATTCCTGCTTCATATTCATCACTGAAAAGAAAATTAAAAAACTTCAAAGGAGCGTTAAACCCCATCTTACGTCCCTTGCGGCAAAGTTTTTCGAAGAAGAGAAAAAACACCATAAAAGAAATTGAACAATCCTAAATATAAAAAAAATAAGTATAGATGTATTTATAAGTTTATACACAAAATGATGCATAAAATTTATACACACATATTATGAACAATCAAACGCCTGCGATAATTAGAGTAATGTTGATTGTATTTGAAATGGCGTGGAAAATATGTTGCAAAAAGAGTGAAGTAACAGACGAATTTTATCCATCTCAAAGATGAAAGAAATGGTGTAGATTAAAATGTCCATATCCCCATTACTTCTTAATTATTGAAGATAGAAATATGTTCATATTAGATAAATAATTATCGTATCATGATAAACAACGATTGTACTCAGATTTTTTTCTAAATCTGTCAACTCTTAGTAGTTAAGAGTCGGTAATGTTACTCGTAAATAAGAATAGCTAACTATACTATTTTATTGTTTTTAGCTTACCTAAAATAAGGTACCTTCTCGGTAGAATGGAAAGTTTGTGATTTGAAACCTAATTATATAAATGATCTACCAAATATATGAATAGTTCACATGCTTGTAACTTAGACAAAAGGGGAAGTTTTTTCCAGGATGGATGGCTTCAGGCTGTCCCCTTGTAAAAAAAGGAAAATCCGGCAAAGGCTGTCCATCTGTCTGCTTATCCATATACTTGCAAACACAATAATACAAAACTAAGGAAAGCTAGATGAATGAAATTTAACATAAATGAACAAATTCTTCAAACATTCAACTCTCTGTATTTCTACCTATATATTTATAAGTGAACGGAAACTGCAACGATATACGATAACGGAAAACTGCAAAAGAAAAGCAACTAGAGTGGTCTTGCAGAAACTCTCTCGCATACTCTGTAATAAATGTATTTGTGTATTACTAATCGCATGCCACTGGCGAACAATAAATACAAAAAACGCCTTTTAGATTGTGATATTTGGAGAGGGGGGGAATATTGACGATTAACTGAATCGCTCAGATGTGGTTAATACACCAGCGGGAGTGATTTCCACTAAACTTTCTTACACACTCTCTAAGAAATGTGCTTGTGTATTTTATAATTAATCGTCCATCACTGGCCAATGATAATTACGGAAAAATCTACTAAAATGCGAAATTCTGCGATTCTTTTTGCACTTATTCACTTGAATGCAATAAATGCAATAATATGTGAATGTGGTCTCATTAGTTGTATCAACCGATTAAAACGAATATCTGGCAGAGAACTACAATTGTATTCACGTATCAATTTTCATGTATTGATGTCATGGCGATTTTGAATCATCGCGTGTAATCAATATGAAATGACTGACCTGAGACCCCTTTCAATGGATTTTATTTCAAATTTCATATGCTTCTGCACTTAGATGCTAAACTTGTATGTAATTTTTTTCCTATACAGATCGCTTCCTTTGGTAGCTATCCTTTTACCTTATATTCCGACAGTCAGTCAGACAGACAGATGATGATGATGATGATGTCGTGTCCGCGTTACTACGGAAAGGGGGTGCAGTAGCTTCTGAGGGTAAAGACCCCTGAGCAACCGAGGGCAGAAGTCTAACTTCTAGCTCATATGAAGATAAAACTCACACATTCAATTACACAACCCCTTTTTACAGGAGGAGGGGGGGGGGCACATTCAGACACCTCACAGATAGAACACAGATGAAGAACAATATGCCCGAACCGGGATTCGAACCCGGGATGCCCAGATCACGGGGAAGATGCGCTACCCCTATGCAAGGACGCCGGCTGTCAGACAGATAATAATGCAAAAATACAGACAATAGAGTTAACATTCATTTTTCTTCAGAAGGCCATATACCAAATTTCACTCATGTAGCTCGACACGTTTTTGAACTATCTTATTCACAAGCAGTTACTTATTTCTGAAAGTACATCCACAAATGTGTTTTTCGGACTTCAGAGAAGTTTGAAACGTGGAAATTCGTTAAAAACTCAAAATTTTTTGACAATTACTATACTTTTTTCTTTGTACACTTCGCATACTAGAAAATAAAATCCTACGGTTGAATTTTAATATTATATAATATGATTTAATGTTTAATATTCATTTCTGAGAATAGATACTTGATTCTCTTCAATTTACTACGAAATTAAATCCAAAACTTGTCATTGTTAAAGTATGCAAGAAAATGATCGGAAAAAATGTGTGCCGGTTTGAATTCAGAATCATTGATCTGTTTATCTAGTTATATTTATAAATGCAAAACCTCATAATTACGTGCATATATTTCCATCTCATTCATCCGGACATAAATTAAAATGAAAACCAGTGGGAAACTTTCTCCCTAAAACGTTCCCGATACTCTAATAAACTTGCCAAAGAACGCCTTGCATGGCATTGGCGTACAATAGTTAGGAAATATTAATAATATTCGGTGTCAATGGTCTGCCCAAAACCTTCTTGGATAAACATTAATAAATTTGACATACCAAAGAACGCCATACGTGAGATTGGCATACAATAGTTACGAAATATTGATCTTTGGCGTGAATTTAGCATTTTTACTGAATCCACCGTGTGAACCTTGGCGAGTTATTTGGCTATCACTCCCTGGAATGGTGTTAATTGCATCCGAAAATAGAATTTGTGTTTTAGGCACGTTGTTCTCGACCAATTGAAACAAAAATTTGATACAAATCTGCACTTGTAGTCATAAAATCTTAAATTAAATTGGATATATTCAAGCTCGCTTACTCTCTAATAAACTTTGCATGCCATAGGACACCTTACATGGCATTGGCGTACAAGAGTTATGAAATATTAACTTTTGGCATAAATTCAGAATTTTTACCAAATGTTTCGTGTCATGCTTGGCGAGTTATTTGGCGATTAATCCCTGACATGCTTTAATAGTATCCAAAGATCGAATTTATGTTTTAGAAACGTATTTCTCAAGTGACTGACTCAAAACTGCATATGTAGTCACACATTTTCATACCGAATTTGATACATTTAAGTCGTTGCGTTTTAGAATGATCGCGTTTATTTATTTCTGAAAGTACAGACCGACAAACGATTAACCTGTAGTTGGATTTGTCTCAAAATTTTATGGATCTCTAAACTTTAGATGTTAAATCTGTGTACCGAATCTTGTCTACTTAGCTCTCTTCGTTTTGTAGTTCTCTTGTTAACTTATATTCGAACAGCTGGTTAGACGGACTTCTTCAGAAGAGATTTTATTCAAATTTTTATAAAAATCTGCATATTTGTAAAAAAAATGTATACCAGATTTCATTTGTCTAGCTCAAAGTATTTTTGAGTTGTCATAGAACATTTTCCATAAATGTGTTTTTCGAACTTATGGAGGACTGAAACTTGGAGATTCATCAAAATCTCGAATTCGGATTTTTTGACGATTATTATACTTTATCTATATTATGTATACTAGAGCGTAAGAAAGTTGTAATTGAATTTTAGTATTATATGATACGATTTAATATTCATTCTTGAAAATAAGTAGAAAATAAATCTATACTTATATATAAAGCTCAATGTGTGTGTGTTGGCGCTCTACAGAAAAGACCGTTTGACCTACAGCTACCAAATTTGGTACATGTATACCGTGGAGGTCGGGAATGTGCACCTGTGTTTCCTTTTTTTTTTGAATTTTTAATTAGAATTTTAACTATTAATTAAAAACTAATTTTCCCGCCAAAAAAAAAATCCTTTCATTTTCCCCAACGCCAAATGAGCAAGGCTTCAGCTTTTTTCCCAACAGTAATGAGGCTAGGGTTTATATTTTTCGGCCGATTATTTCAAATGATTCTGTTTATTTTCTTAATGTTTGATGCATTTAAAATTAAACATTGTTAATAAATCTATCTTTTAGATTCATTCTGAAGTACTTTTGAACTAAAATAAAACAGAATAAAGGAAATTAAAAATTTCTAATCCGCATAGCGTTACCCCAACTGGCGTAGAAAAAATTACGTATTTGCGTTACGTAACCGGCGAAGAAAATTCACGCATGCGCATTCTGTTCTGATTGTTGCCATGGCAACCGTTATCAATGGATGATTTAAATTATTTTTGGGTTAGTTGCATGCTTTTGTAAGTAAATTGTATTTATGTTAGTTATATATTTTTTGTATATGCTTATAGTTTTAAGTACATCGTTCTTTAAGTAGTTTTTTTAAACCTGTTTTCGACCGATTATTTTAAACGATTCATTTTATTTTCTTAGTGTTTGATGCATTTAAAATTAAACATTGTTAATGAATCGATCTGTTCATGAGGAATCTGAGAAAATTTTATTGACAAATTCTTGAGATATTACATAAATTAAGAAAGATGTTCTTCGGCGCCCATAAAGTTTAAACGCTCAGTGACTCTGTTATCAGTAATCATATTATAAAAAAAATGCTTTGTTCAAGTAAAAAATATTATTATATTAATTGCAGATTCATCCTTTCCACATTAATTGAAAGCATAAATTCTACAGGAGCTAACAGAAAATTAGAGAGATACATATTACGTTATGATTGAAGGCCTTTATAATATTATGAATGAATTATATGAATATCAAAATTTGAAGTTTTAAAATATTTTGATGAAGAAGTTATTAAAGTAGGAATTGCATAAAATATTTAATTATTAAAATTTTAAGGAACATTAAGATTGGCGAACCGGCTAGTCGCCAAAGGCGGCTAGTAAGTAAATAAAATAAGTAACTTCATAGTACAGAGAATGATCTATACTACGAAGCTAAACCCAAAAATTGCCATAATCTATCAAAGTATGCAAGAAAACGATTGTAGAATATGTCGCCGGTTTAAATTCGGAATCGTTCATCTGCTTATTTAATTACATTTGGAAATATTTATAAATATTAAACATCATAATTACGTTCATATATTTCTATATCATTCATATTGACATAAAATGAAAGAGAAAAAAAAAGAACCTTTCAAAATTAATTTATGATTTAAGTGTAGTGAGATATTACATTAAATAACATGTGCTCTAATTGATTAAAGTTCGGCTTTTGATGCTAGAGAAATTTTTTTACCCTGGCCCCTGTGCCCTTTTTTTCCCTGACTGGCGCTATTATCTCCTAACCATTAATACTAATTAGCTGAAGACCAGCGCTCTTAATCACTTTAATGCAACTAAAGCTTTTATTTAACAGAAAGAAGAGAAATGAGTGCTCTTAAAAAATTCCGCCTTGGAAACTTAACTCCGAAAGAAAAAGTTGATATGTTATATGTCAGAGAGGAAACTTAATTTTTATGTTTTATTCGAGTCATTTGTTTATACGTAAGTAAATGAAATCTGTTTGTGCAGAAAAGTTGTTTAATTATGTGAGAAACTGTGTATTTGTGCGAGAGAAATATTAAATATTAATTGAATTATCTTGCTTTTGGAACTCGAGATAAATGTGTTGAGATTATTAAAGTAAATATTATTAAAATAAAATAGCTTTTAAAAAATTCTTGTAGATGGTATTCAGAATATAATAGGATAATCGCTTTAAAGGTTGAGATAAAATGTAATTAAAATTTGTATACATTAAGAAATATTTCTTAATGTATATTCCTACCAATGATATGAAGATATAAGATGCGGTTTCATTGAAGAATATAAGTTGCAAGAAAAAGATATGGATTATATTCTCTGTCTGTGTTTTAATTAAATTTTTAGAATAATTTTCAAAAGCTGGTAGACCGAGGTGTATACTAGCAAAATAATTACCCCCATTAAGGTTTGGTTTAGTTTAGTTTAGTTACATTAACGTCCCGTTTGAAGCAACACTAGGGCTATTTTGGGACGGACCTCGTCATTTTGAACCGCTGTAAGATGACGAGGACGACACCTGAGCTCGCACCCCCTCTCCACACCACACCAGTGGGAGGACGTTTGGTTATGACGGATTTAACGTTCAACAGACCCCCTTACACGATGGTTCTTCGGTGGAATCGGGTCACGAACCTGAAACCCTCCGGTTCCGAAGCCGATACCTTACCACTAGGCCACCGCAGCCCTACCCTCAGGAAGGAGTTTGGTTTTTTAAGATTTTCGGGTTTATATATATATATCATTATTTGTCTTGTTTAATTTTGTATTTTGGACACGAATTTTCGCATTCTTCCCTAACATTTATGTTGTAAATAGATTTAGCTTCGATGTCGTTTTTTTTTCTCTGATAGATTTTTACTTTTTTTATGTATAAATGAGGGTTTTTCAAGAAGAGATTTATAAAAATTGGTTATTTGGCAGTGAATTCAGTAAAAGAAAAAAAAAATATCAGGTAAAGTGCACTGCTTAGGTTTAATGTAATGCATATACACGTTGTAATACAGCGTAGTGGAAGGATAGCCACATCATAAGTCGTACGCAACATAGCAGATGTAATGGCAAATAGAAGCAAATAATGTAAGTGTAATAGCAATCAGGGAAAATTCAGAATGCTTTCGCAACATAATAGATATAAAGTCAAGTAGAAAACAGTAATAACTGGAAATAGTATGCTTATTCAAAATAAAAAATAAAATGGTACATGGCAATATAAAAAGTAAATATTTGATTTATACTTACGTGTCATAACAGAATATAACAAGAACGACAAAGTATCAGCAAGAATCCTTTCAATTATTTATGTGATTTAACAGATGTAATGGCAAGGAGGGCATAGTGACAGCAAAAATTCTTGGTTTATACTTACATGACAGAATAGATGTAATGGTAAGAAAGACATAGAATCAGTAAGAAACCTTTCAGTTACTTACATGATAGACATAATAGGAGCAGGACACTATATCAAATGGACAGCTTTGAAATACTTTCGCAACATAACAAATGTAATGGCAGGATAGATGCAGTATAAACGGGAAACCTTTGATGTACTTACGCAACATAGCAGATAAAATAGATAGTAGAGCATAATACTTACGCAACTTAATAGATAATTTGGCAAGCAGGATATACTGTCAACAGGAAACCTTTGGAATTCTCACACAACATTACAAATATAATGGCAAGCAGGATACAGTATCAACAAAAAGTCTTTGGAGTACTTACACTGCATAACAGATAAAATACTAAGCAGGACACAGTATACACAGGAAACCTCCGGAATCCTTACGCAACATAACATAAAATGGCAAGGAAAACACAGTAAAAACAGGAAATCTTTGATATACTTACGGAAAACAATAGGTGTTCTAAGAACTTATATTTTGCTTGTTGTCAATGATGCAACTGTGCTATTATGCTAAGTAAATTTGTAATCCATCGAACCAGTCTTGTAGCTTATATTTGGTGTGTCCTTTTCTTTTAATTCCCTTATAAATAGTCTGTCGCCTTGCTTTTTTAAATATATTTTATATAATAACAATTATTTTTTTTGTATGCCTGTCCTGCTTTTAAAGTTTGTAAACGAACTTTTAGAACACCCTGTAAAATAAACTTAATTTAACTTTAATAGAATTTTGTGAACTGATGTTATGGCAATAAGCGACGGAACTAACTGCCCTTAGAGAAATTACATTTTGAACTTCTTAGAATGCACCATGCTTTTAAATTAATATTTAAAAAGTTATTTAATTTTATTAATAATGATAACCGAACATTTGCGCAATAAGTTTATAATAAGAAATTCTCGTTTTGATTATCAAATTGATTTAAATATTCGGTAGTTTATAAATGCCCTTTCCCATTCGGTAATAGAATTAGAATGCTATTAAATTCGATTCGAAATATTTAGAATTTTTTTTAAATAGATGAAATGTATTCTTGTTTAGACTCTCATTTTTAAAAGAAGTATTGATGAAGTTGCAATAATTTGGATTATATTTTTTAAAATGTGCTTGGATACTTTGATTATTAAAAAGTGGAGCTTTTGTGAACATTTTGATAATATTGCTTTTGTGGCAGATAAAAGTATTTTGCATTAATTATAAGAAACCTTATTTAGAATTTATCTGATTAATATGACTAATATGTTATGCAAAAAACGAACTAATAATTATTTACATACAACAGGTTTTATAAATTAATGAACTGATTAAAGCGATTTATAAATACAAGTTGCATATTGGTAAATATTCATGTAAAATATTAAGAAATAAAAGAGACAGAGAAAAAACGTTTTTAAACATTTAGCAATATGATTTTCTTTAAACTGTTTGTCAGGTCAATACAGATGGAATACTAAAATGCTTTTGGTAAATTTTTATGGCATTAAAAAGTAAAATGTATTTCTATTACGAAAATATCGTTTGGTGTATTGTTAATCTCGTTTCTTTCTTTCTTGTACTGTATAATTTTTAATCAGAGAAATGGAAATATCCGGAAAATAATGAAATAATCGAATTTTTCGACTTGGCACAACATTTTTTGGCCTGCCCTGTGTTGGAAACTGGTTCTGTGAATACAAAATTCTTGAGACAATTTTAGCAGATCCAATCCTTTTTATTTTGTTAAATCAGTTTTCGGTGATCGAATGTCTTCCCGAAATGTGCGATTTAGAAATTGTGTGGCTTGCTTAGATGCGTCTTTTTTTTTTTTCTTTCTTTCTTTTTTTTTTACCTTGTTTGTTCATCCTAACAGCATTCCTGCATCTTTCAAACGGGAGAAACAACGTATCCGCATTTATTTTTCTCTTTCAAATTAATATAAAGAAAACTGAGCCGACCTCTATCTACGATTCTTAAAAGAATATGGCCACGATGCCTTGATGGTAAGATCTCGTGTTTGGGACCGGCGGTTTCCCAACAGGTTTGAGACCCGATTCCACCGAAGAACCGTCGTGTTGTCGGGTTTGGTTAAATCTGTCGTGGCCAAATATCCTCCTGCTGGTGTTGTGTGGAACTTTCGAAGTGGGGGATGCAAACTTAAGTGCCTTCCTCGTCATCTGACCAGGGCTTAAAATTACGCGGTTTGTCTTAAAATAACCTTAGATTGCTCTAAAAATGGGACGTTAATATAAGTAAACTTTTTAAAGAATATTTTTAACTGTGATAAAATGTACTTACTCTGATTCTCTTTGAATAATATGGAACCATTTTATGTAAATTTTAATTAGTGCACTAGTGTAAAATGAAATAACTTTTGAAAATATCAATAAATATCCCTGCGAATACTTGCTACGAGAGAGAATATAAAAAAATTTTTTTTTTAATGACATCATCCCCCCCCTCTTTTTTAATCCGTCATATTCGTAACCGTAGTTTATTGTTAAAAATTGATAATTATTTAATGGTAATGAAAATGCTTTGTTTGTGAATATCTTCACTGTTAATAAACATACCGAGGCCACCCAAAGCGATAGTAAAATATTTTATATTAAGGTATTTTAAAGTTTGGCTATGGTTAAGATAATATCAGGATATTTTTTTTAATATTCTGCTCTATTTTATCATTGAAATCTGTCACTTTGTAAATAAAAAAGAAATCGATAAACTTCCTTTTATATGTTCTTGCCAATAAAAAAAGTAATCAATACTATCTGAAGTGAATCAAAGGTTATTTCCTCAAAAAGTTGCAACAATTTAATTAAAACTCTCCCTTTAAAGTATTCTAGGAAGTCAAAATCCTCGGTACACCATGTGATTATTTCTCAGAGAAAACTCCGGAGATTTGACGACCGCATCTGGTTTGTCTCCAGAGGCGAGAAAGCTGGTACAGTGATTCTGTGTCAGACGGAACTAAACTATTTTAATTCTCAGAGTTCCGGAAACATAACTTGTCTGGCTTCGACGCTGGTTGTCAGGAAATTTTCTGGAGCCAAAACTGTTTCAAGCGCTGCAAAGAACAACGGTGTATTATTTCTAGAAAAATTAAAACCTCTTGTCAGCATTTTAATTTAGCTACGTTTAGTTAGATAAACGCTCGTTTTAACTTTCTGATTCTTAAATTCATTCGAATTCTGTAGCTTCAGAATATTCGAACGTCTGGACATTTTCAAAAGGAGATTTCCCTACCCTCCCTCTTCTTTTTCTTAAAAAATTGAAATGAAAATCCATTTCATTTCAAATAAAATTCTATTAGTAGTTGCTTTGTATTTAAAAGTGAAATCCGCTTAGTTAATGGCTGTTAAGCACATATGTGTTCGGAATTTTTTATAGTTCTCATGTGACCTACCTCTTCCCAAATCCGCCTGGGTGAACATATCTAATGAACAAAGTAAACGCCTCGAGTATTCAATCAATAACACTTAATAAAAGGGACAAAAATTTCGCAGTAACATCAAAGTTCTCGAGCGCCAGTAGTAGTTTAGTTGAACGAGCGTTTGGGTCCTTTCAGTATTCATGGAGTTAAAGCTACACCAAGGCAATCTTGGCTTAGAATTCGTCTATTTGAGTCGTAATCGGATGGTGTGAACGACATATAATCTTCAGTTTTCCAGATAATACTTTCAGAAAGGCTTTGTCTCATGAAAGTAAATTTAATACATTGAGCATCACTATGTCGAAAACTGGTTTCATTTGGATGCAAATGGTTTAATCTGTTAAATATCACCGATGGTGAAACTTCAGCATTAAGGTACCGCAAGTTCCGCAAGGTTAAGCATTTAGGTGGCGCAAGTTCCACAAGGTTAAGCATTAAGATGATTCAGTTCCGCAAGGTTACGCATTAAGGTACCGGAAGGTTCGTCATTGTTGCTGCACCTATAAGTATGCTTAAAAATGCCGCAACAAAGATAAATAGCGTCCGTTGCTTAGCATCCGTCTGGGTCAAATGTCGTCTTTCCCATATGATGTGGACGAGGGGAAAGAGGGCACTGCACTGATATCATTTGTGCATGACCTGAGAATAAATTTCAATGGTAGATACAGAACTAAAATGGGTTAAGGTCGGCTGTGACATTAATACCCTTTAACAAGTGGATATCACTCAGCACCAACATTATTTTTATTAATACTTATTATTTTTTGTATCTGGGCATGGTCCTTTTCGTTTTTATTTGCATAGATTCCATATAATAAATAGTCCGTCCACTTCGCTTTTGTTTCTACTCTTATTAGTTCTTATCACCTCACCCGCCCCTCTGGCGAATGCAAACCTCACTAGTTTCTTAGTGTACTCAAGAACGAGGCTTCACTGAGGATGATGGGGACGATTTGAAAAATCTCGAAAGATATTTTGAAGAAATTTACAAGAGGTTGGGGGTACTTGGCCTGTGCCCTGGGTTGTTTGAGGGCTTGTTGTAAGTTTAGTTTAGTTATATTAACGTCCCGTTGTAAAGAAACACGAGGGCTATTTTGGGATGGACCTCGTAATTTTTAACCGCGGTCAGATGACAAGGACGACACCTGGGCTTGTTTTAATTGATGCTTTATTTATATAATTATTCTGGCACAAGATCTAGTTTTTTTATGCAGGATTATAGTTGTTAAAATATTTTGTACGTTTCTGCTCAAATTCTTGATTTACCTTTATAGTGGTGCCTTTTTTATGTCTTTGCCATTCTAGATCTGCTTTGCATTTTCACTTTGTGTCATTCACTTATTACTCAGTCTACATAATGGACTCACTTGGTGTTTTAGGTATTGGTACATTGTTTGATATTGCTGTACAGTATACTATATCTTCCATCCTTTAGACATTGTGATATTAATTTTGTACAATGATTATTTGTGATATGATTTTTACTCATGATATTATTTTTTTGCTTTCTCTATGTAATTTTCAATTTAGTCTTAAACTTGTTAACTTAAATATTTTATTTTAGTCAAATAAACTATAATATATACTTTAAATTACTACCCATATTCTGGTGGTGATTATAAGCCTTTCAATGAATAAATAATGATTCTCTCCCCAGCGATCTTCAAGGTCTTACACCCTTTCGGGAAGTCAGGTCTTCGTGGGACAAACCAAGAACCAGCACCACCATTAATATTTATTATAACATAATATTTACTAAGTCGCAAGGAAATTTCGTGGAAAATCTGAAGGAAAACATTTCTTCTCGTCTAAATCAAATATGTGGGAACCATGGGGAAAAATATTATACTGAAAGCTCCATTTCGCTTATTAAGACATTACTTATTCATCCTGGAAAAAAATCATAATGTCTCTCTGCTAAATATTGAGTTTTTACAATGACCAAAATATCGTTAAATAGCTACACTAAAATTTTGCAAAAAAAAAAAAAAATGATAGAAATTCTTCCAAAATTGTTAGGAGGGCACAACACCAGTATGTGTAAATTTATGCTACAACTCTTGCATTAAAAAAAAGAAAGAAACTGCTCTCCATAGTATAATGAAGTAAAGCGAATAAAAAAAGGTATTCCTTGCAAATCCCCGGCCATCCTACCTTTCCACCAAGAATGTGAAGCCATTGACACGCACCATTAGGGAAACATAATGGCGTTTCCTTTTCCACATTATCAACCGCCAGCGACACCAAGAGAGCGAAAAGGTAATTAACATTCAGCACACTTCGGTGGCTCGGAGCACCGCTTTTTACCTGGGACGAAAATTGAAATTTATAGTCGCTCTGTGAGCTCTTCGTTTTCAAAAGTAATGGTTTTATATTAACTGGATTTTTTTTTCTTCTCCTTCAGTAAGATTGTTCGTTAAAATGGATTGAAAATTTGGCTTTTATTATTTGTAAGCGTTTAATCTGATTGGTGATGTTCCTTCGGCGGTCAGCTAGTTCACGAGGAATATCGTTTTAATTTTATTTCAATTAAATATTTTATGAATAACTTGATCATGATTTCCTCAACGAAAATATTTGTAAGTATCAAATTGTGATAGATATTAAAGCCGTTTTATTTTGCTAGCCTTACACATGTTCTATATGTTGTGTACATGAACCTACCTCAGAAAGTCCCATCACACATCGTCACAATACAATTAAAAATGTTTTCAGGGTAGTCTATTTTTAGAAATACATTGTCTCTCAAGAAATTGTCATGTAATTTTCTTTTTTAAAATAAGCATGTGTGCTTGTTCAGATAAAAACCAATATCTGTCTTTGTTAGTTTTCAGCAATAGAAGAAAATAACACCATGATGTATTGATGTAACAAAGAAAATGAATTTCGTTGGAACAAAGAATTTTTTTTTTAATTATGCAAAAAATATAGATTATAGTAAAATATTGATGGAGCAAAGAAAGCGAATTTCGTTGAAACGAAAAAAATGTGTTAAAAATTATTCAAAAAATACTTTTTATACTTTTTTTAGAAATAAGTAAATAAACTGCACAATAACTAAATTGATATAATTTCAAAATGCATTTTTTTTGTTTTGTTTCTTAAAATGATGCGATAATCTTTCTTGTGCAGTAATATTTTCGGTTATTATCATTGTAAAACTGCAAAGTCTTGATTGATTTTTAATTAATTGAAATTCTAATTAAAATTTGATAAAAAGCGTTTCGCGATGCGCATTCTATCTTTCAAAAAGCATTTTAGCCAAATTCGGTAGCTTTAGGTAAATCAGTCTGGGCTGTTGAAATCAGCAGACACATACACAGATTTTCTTTTATTATTAGTGGAAACAGAAGTTATGCTTTATCGAGTTTTGGAATATTTAGGAATGATACTCCAGAAGCTAAATATAACATTTTGCAATTCAAGTATTCGTATTCTTTAAACGTTGTTGTGAATCTACGAAACTTCCAGCCAATGACATTAGTTCAAAAATCACTTATCGGAAGATTCCTCAAATATATTGACCTGATGGGCATTAAATCTGCCTGGAGACAAAGATATGATATGGAAGTTTGGCGAATGGGTTTTCAGTTCTGATATTACATGATCATTGTGCAAACTGATGATGCCTTTCTAAAATAGCCTTCTAGTAACTGCAAAACGGATTTATTCTAACTAAACAGAATTATATATAAATGGTATTGTTATGAAAAAACATTAAAAAAATTCAAAAAAAGAAAAAAAATCTAGTAAACTGTACCTTTTACACATATTTTTATACTGTTATACCTATTACTACATAAATTACTCAGCGATACCAGTTTTATCTTAGCTCAATTTTTTTCTCAAATTTTAATTAATTTTTCCAATTTTAATTAATTAATTTAATAATTAAATTTCTAAAATTTAATAATTAATTCAACGCTTAATTTAATAATAATAATTAATAATAATAATTTTATAATTAATTCCATAATAATTTTAATCTAATTGATTTTATAATAATCTGTCTGATTTTATAATTATCTAATTAATTTTATAATTTTATAATTTATAATAATTTAATAATTAATTTTCTCAAATTTTAATTAATATATTTCACACCAGGGATTTTCATTGTTGAAGTAGTTAGGTTTATGCTCACATACGTTACTATGGTAACACATACATTTTTTGTGTACTATCTATTTCAGCTGCATAATAATTAAGAATCAATTTTAAGTATAACACAGGCGAATAAAACCATAAGCATGATCGTGTTACGCTGTCCATGATTTGGATTCAAATATCTTTTTGTTCATTTGTTTGTTTTGTCTTGCGTGTTGCAGTTTACAGTTTATATAATTGCATATAAGCATTACCATAAAGTAGGTGACCACGTTAAAAAATCGATTTTTTTGGAAATTATTAATTTTTCTCTTTAATATATTTAATGTTTGAGCAGGTTTCTTCATAAAACTGTTAGAATAAATTATTAACAAATTTTATTTCCAAGTCGGTTTTTTTGAGAAGTTGCGCTGATTTTTTGCATTTGCATTTACGTACTTTTTAATGCTATTTTACATGCTTGGATGATATTTTCTGATGTTCTAATCTTTGATAGAATCTTCTTACGAAACTCATCATAAATAAAAATCCAAACCATATTTTTTGTTCAAATTTCAGTATAAGAATTTCTGAATATATTCTGCAGTTCCTGAACTACACCTTAGGTATGTGATTACGTAAGAATACCTTAAGGTATGTGACTACGTAAGAATACCTTAAGGTATGTGACTACGTAGGAATACCTTGAGATATGTGACTAAGTTCGGGATGATTTTTTTTCTAGTTCCCCATTTTTATTATATTTTCTTTTCTTTCTGTACTCTTAATCTGAAATGTCAAGCGAACCGGAGGGTTTCAGGTTCGTGACCCGATTCCACCAAAGAACAGTAGTGTAAGCTGGTCTGGTGCATGTTAAAACAGTCCAGGCTAGGCGTCCTCCCACTGGTGTGATGTGGAGAGAGGGGAGGTACCAGCTCAGGTGTCGTCCTCGTCACCCGACGGCGGTTCAAAATTACGAGGTCCATCCCAAAATAGCCCTAGTGTTGCTTTAAAACGGGACGTTAATATAACTAAACTAAACTGAAGTGCTAAGCTGGTAATGGATATGGGAACTCGGCAATTTTTTTTCATTATTAAAATCAATAAAATCCATTTATTAAGATTGTGAATTTATTATGATGCATATTTATCACAATCAGTAAAAATTCTAGAATATCGTATAAAGCAAAACAGTTGCCTAATTTTCGTTATGAATTTTAATATTTTATTTAATAAACTACAGCAAAAAAGGATTTTTCCCATCTCTTTAATTAGTAAAACATCTGATATGAAAAGTTTTTTTTATTTATTTTCATTACGTCCGAGTGCCTTTAGTCGGAAAGTCTAATTAGCAGAGAATCTTTAGTAATTTAATTTTGCACGACTCATTTACAAGCGCCAATTACATTTCTTCTAGTATTATTTCCTATTTGTTGAATTTCCGAGTGATTGCAGCATTGGAATTTTGGAAAAGGAAGGGAAAACATTCATTTCTGAAGAATCTTAACTAAATTTTCGAGAAGAAATAAATATTATTTTCTTCAATGTTTTTAATGAATTTTTAAACCATCGATATTTTTCATGTATTGTTTGTGTTTATAAAATGCAGTAAATGACTTTTTATCTGTTTTAATGGAATGAAAATTGCTGAAATAGGAGAAATAAAATATTTTAAAATATCTCTCTTACTAAAGCTGCTTGATTCGATGAGAAGGTTAATTATAACCAGCGATAATGGTATCCCTAAAATTTTCGCGCATACTCGCTAATAAACTTGTCATGCCAGAGAAGGCCTTACATGGAATTGGCATAAAATAGTTACAAAATATTAACTATTGGTATGAATCTAGCATTTTTACTGAATATATCGTGTATGTACTTGGCGAGTTTATTAGCAATCAATCTCTAGCATGTAGTTAAGGTATCCGAACACGTTCGGAGCACTTTTTTAGAAAAACATTTTGTAGACATACTTGAACCATATTTCTAAGTTTAAGACTATTTAAAATGAGTAATAGGATGTCAATATTTGAAATAAACATTAAAACTTTTTGAAAATTGGCATTTAATAGAATAAATTTAGCAAATTCTTTAAAAACTTCGAATTGGCTATACCAAAAACTATTACTCTCATCCGAGCAAAACTTATACCAAAATAAGCTACACAGTTTTCTCTAGGGAATGAAATACAATCGTATGGTTATAATAATAAATAAAAATTTTAGAACCAGTCGAAGAATTTATCATGAAAGTTTTAGTAAATTTATGACATTATTGTTCAAACAATAGGCTGTAAATTAAAAAATATTCACTCAATCTAAATTTTTTTAGTTCATTCCTTAGAAAATAGTATAAATACAAAGTCCACCAAATTTCATAGTAATATGATATTTATATTTGAGTTATTTTATTTGAAGTGAACAAAAAATAAGTAAAAATAAATTTTGAGAAAAAAATGCATTTAAAATATTTACTAACATGTTTTAATAATAAATTATATGTGTACATACTTAAAATTCACCACATTTATTGATTATACCTTCTTTGTCCACAACTTTTAATAATTTTCCTTTTTTAATCATTTTATTTATTTATTTTTTTGATAATTTTTGTGTTTAGCAGTGAATGCCGCCTAGATTAATTTATTCTGTCTTTTTCGAGCTCAGCAAATGCTCTAACTATATTTGCATTAGGATACACTCCAATAACTTTAAGAACATTCAGTAATCCTATAAAACCTTTGTTAAAATGTATTACTGATGTAAACGCTCCTAATCTGAGGGTTCAGAGCTCAATAAAGACATCTTTAGGTACATATTTCCACAAAACACCGTCGAAACTCTCATTGCCTTTTTGCAATTTGCAGTTCAAAAAATGTTCCTTATTTAAAACTAAATTTGTGTTTATACCAATTTTTAATATGTTTTTGGCCCTTTAAATTGGTACTTCTGGTTATTTAAATGTCCACTTCCGGTTTAATGATCATTACGAAAATATTAATATCTTGCCTTCTAGTTAACGTAGAGATGAAAGTAAACCTGTTTTGGATAGCTCAAAGACTGGTCTATCCAATAAATGATATTTTTTTAAAAATGTCATTTTTGGCGGAAATCGACCTTTTCCAATGTGTTCGGATACCTTAATACTATCCGAAAATCGAATTTGTGATTTCGAAGTTTTTCTCAACCGATTGAAATAAGAATTTGACACAAAACTGCGCATGTACTCGCACAATCACAAATATATCACAATATCACAAATTTTATACATTTAAATTAATGTAATGATTAAATGTATTACAAATTTGATACATTTAAGTCACTGCGTTTTTTAATTATCAAATTTACATGTTTCTGAGAGTACAAATGGACAAACAGTCAACCCGTAGTTGGATTTGGCTCACAATTTGACAGGTGTCGACACTATAGATGATAAATCTATATATCTAATCTTATCTATCAAGCTCTCTTTGTTTTGTAGTTAGCGTTTTAACTTATATTCGAACAGCCAGATAGATGGACTTCCTCTGAACAGATTTTACTCAGAATTTGATAGAAATCTACAAATTCTATGACGAAAATCGATAAAGATAGAAATTCTATGAATATAGAAAATTCAATGAAGATAGAAATTCTATGAATATAGAAAATTCTATGAAGATAGAAAATTCTATGAATATAGAAAATTCTATGAAGATAGAAAATTCTATGAAGATAGAAATTCTATGAATATAGAAAATTCTATGAAGATAGAAAATTTTATGAAGATTGAAATTGTATGAAGATAGAAATCTACAAATTCTACACTATTCTATTCTATAAATTCTAAATCTACAAATTCTACACTATTCTATTCTATAAATTCTAAATCTACAAATTCTACACTATTCCATTCTATAAATTCTAAATCTACAAATTCTATAAAAATCTTCAAATTCTATAAAAATCTTCAAATTTATACCCAATTCCACAAGTCTAGCCCAAAGCGTTTTTGAGTTATGTTTGTCACAGGCAGACAGACGGACATTTTCCCAAAATGAGTTTTTAAAACTCTAGGAGGTCTAAAACGTGAGGATTCGTCAAAATCTCGAATGTTTCGGCAATTAATGTATTTTCTCTATACTACTTAAGTAAAAATACCTTTAATTGGAAGCTAATTGATAACAATAGCTATGAATATAGAAAAAATATTAAAAATTTAAATAATAGGTTTTGTGTTAACAGAACTAAGCATTTTAATCTTCCTAAATTCAATAAATAATTCTTTAAAAATATTCCCCCCTATTATTTTAAATGCACTCACGAGTCAATTTGTTAAATTTTCGTTAATGCATTTCCCCTGCAAGAAAAACGAATTAAATTTACTTTTAAAGAGTCACATTTCTTTATATATATAACATTTTTAGAGAAATAATCAACCGTGAAAATCGAATTCTAAATGTAGTGACTGATATTAACTATAAAAAAATAAATTTCCGTTTGTTATTTTGCTTGTGCCGTAAATATTGTATTTACTTAGGGAATTACCGATGTCAGTGTGCTGTTTCTTAAATTCGCCCACTTGAAGGCAACCATTTTTCCTTTTAGTCCTGATACTAAAACGGTAATTTAACGTCACTGATTTTACTTGTCTATTATTTTAACTGTATCGTTGAAACAACTCTTTTCCTTTTAGCCACTTTAATAAAACGACCCTTTTTAACATCGCTGGTCCCTCTTGGCAATTCTTTTTCTTTTATTGAAGAACCCTTTTTCTTTTTCGTCACAATAATAAAATAATCATCTTAACGCCGATCTCGCTTGATTATTATTTAAAATCATTCGTTAAAAGATATCTTTTCCTTTTTACTTATCATAACAAAATAATTGCATCGGAAAAACAAAAAATAATGCTCTAATTGAATCAACGGGAGTATTATTCCCAAGAATGTCTCACATATGATCTAATAAAGATGTTATTCCAAAAAACGCCTTGCATAGCATAATTACGAAATATTAAACTTTGTTGTACAATTTAACATTTTTACTGAATCTATTCTTTGATGCCTGGCGAGTTATTTGGCGATTTAATTTTGAGTGATCCCGTTTACATGTTTCTGAAAGTACAGACCGACAGATGGTCGATCCCTTGTCGAATTTGGCTCAAATTTTGGAAAGTGACTACACTATATATGTCAATTCTATGTATCAAATTTTATCTATCTAGCTCTCTTTATTTTGTTGTTATCGTATTAAATTATATTCGAACAGCCGGACAGGCAGACTTCTTCTGAGCGGAATTTCCTCAAAATGTGATAGAAATCTGCAAATTTGGCGTAAATGTATGCCAAATTACATCCATCCAGATAAAAGCATTTTTTGAGTTAGCTTTGTCACAGACAGACGAACATTCTCCAAAAATGTATTTTTCAAATTCAGGGAGATCTAAAACGTGGAGATCTCTATTTCGAATTTTTTGACGATTATTCTGCTTATTTTATACTGCGCATTCAAGAGAGTAATAATACACAAAAGCGGACTCAAAAGAATTACAATATTACAAAATGTAATTGATTTCATTTATTAATATTAAAACTCACTAACCCAGCAATTGATTCTCTTGGTGCTCTAACAGCACTGATTCTGAATGTCACATATTTGCATAATTTAACATTTTACAATTCACGAAATAAACATCATCTAACGGCAGAAAAAAAATTTGAAAATGCATGTGTAAGTTGCTCATTTTTGACTAAATTAAAAAGGAAAACGGAAAATGTATTTTCATTAATACCAATTTGTTTAAATTCTGATTTATGGATATATTTTGTTACAAATCTGTAATTTTGCTACTTGGCACAAATAGTGTCATCCTGGGAAAAACCTCTAAAACCTTTGTAAGATCTGTCCTATGCGTGCCTTGCTTGGTGACGAATTTGGCGACTAAATGGATAATACTGGAAAGTTCGAGAACTTTCACGACCCATCCACTAAGAACCGAGATACACCCAGATACGCCCTAATTGGTCTTTAAGATTCTAGCCCCGCCTCCCGAAACTATAAAAGACAGGCACTCTGAAGCTGCAAGAAGTCGTATGTATTACCAGAAGTCGTGTGTGAGAGTAGTCGGAGTAGCCGACAAGTAAAAACTGGAGGATTAGACAGCAAGCAAGCTGCTGAATTAGCGATTAAATGCGCTACGGTATTACGATTGATTGGCGGTATTTGTGGAAGAAAAATTTTGTAACAATATAAAATAACTTTTACAACATGAAGAAGAAAGTGAGGAATCAATTTCAACATAAATCTTATAAATTCCATTTTTTTAATATTTTTCTTTCCCATTCTTTAAAGCAAAATATGCAGTAGCTCGACTTCATACAAATTTTAATATACTAAAAAAATCTTTAAAAACCACAAAAATTATCTTTTAAATTATAGTTTAGTACTAAAGTGATCCAAATAAAACATGTTATATATTTAATCAGAAAATGTTGTGGTTCCGCTTCTTGACAATGGTGGCAGTAATATATTGTTTACAATTGCTTATCCATTTTCGTTGGCATTTAAAAAATAGTCCAGACATCTAAATGGTTCTTCTAAAACTGGTCATTTATTTTTTTCCAATTTGTGCTTAGTGCAATTCCATCTTTTCCAAAGAATGCTGATACAGATCTTAGAGAAAGAGATTTAGCTCAAGATCTGCCTCGATTTCATTTGTCTGTAACTTAGATGCTCGAAGACGATTACATCCTGTCATATTTTCTTCGTCTTAGCAGACGATAACAAAGAAATATGTATGAGCACTTAAGCCATCCTTTTCCGCGTTATTAGTTTCCGGGTATATTTATTTTGTAAATCGATCTAATGACACGAATGATGTGTGTATTTAGTTTCAGCTCGTTGAGAGCCCAAAGAAAATAGATCAGTTTATATTCATTGTTTAGTGTGTCCTTGAGTTAGCTTTTATCTTATGATTGTAGAGAATTTAGTCGATGGGTTTATTTTTTTAACTCATTCAGTATTGTTGGTATAATATGTTTGGTATATAGGGTATCCTTCTTAATTAAGATACATAGAAAATTTCTAATCATTGGATACAAGCATATATATATATATATATATTGTTACGAATCTGTGAGGCGGCTTCCCAGCATAGTCAGTTCCATAGAAGGTCCCAGAGCTTGGCGACCATTTGGCGACTTGGCGACGTATTTGGAGACTTTGGCGCCAAAATAGATTATACCCGAAACATCGAGAATTTTCCCGAACCGTCCAGTAGGAACGGAGATACGTCTCGGACGTTCCTGATTGGTTGAGAGGCTTCTAGCCCCGCCTCCTGATACCTATAAAAGGAAGCACCCGCAGCTGCCGAGTAGTGGTGAGTCGAGTGGTGAACCAGTGGTGAATTGAGTAGTCGGAAGCGACAGAGAAGAGTGGTCGTGGACCAGTGGAGTCGTCGTAGTTGTGAACAGACGGTGAATTGAGTCGTGGACCAGTGGAGTCGAAGAGTAGTCGGAATCGACGGTGAAGAACTCATCTTCCAGGGACTAGCGGAGCAGCAACGGAGTAGAGCTGCTGTGTATACTGTTGTATGCTGCTGTTTTGTATGCTTCTGTGTATGCTGTTGTTTGCTGCACGTCTCGGCTGAAGATAATCGTCTTCTGTGATGTATATAGTTGTCTTCTTTGTGCTGTTCTGTGTTTCTTCGTGTAAATAAACGTCGTTGTTTTATTTTCTACTGCCGCCTGGTGATTGAGTGTTCTCCACACCATATAACTCCCCCTATCCAAGCGAACCCCGGAAATTTCGTAACAATATATATATATATTTGGAAAAGAATATAATGCTATAAAAATTATTATATTTTACTTTGTTATATTATTGCAAATTAATAATTGTAAGACTGAACTGAAAAATTATTAAAAAGATTAAAATTATTACTATTTCAATGTTTAAATTTTTTTATTCTGTTAGATATATTTAAAGTCAGACCCCTCACAGAAAAAAAAAATCTCTACTTAGAATCGTGAGAATAACCCTGCTGAAAAGGCTTCAGGCCGGATTCATAATTTCTTGCTTTTTTTTCATTTAATTCATTCATTTCATTATTGCATTTAAGCTTAATATTTATTTCTAACTTGGTTAAGTTCACTTGTATTTTAAATATAGAGGTATTGGCGCGCTCTAAATACAATATATCATTCTTTTTATTGTTTTTACTCGGGAATTATTTGCTTCTAAGTTATTTTCATACAGATTGCTTTAATTTTTGGTTAATAGTTTCTAACATATTTAGTAAAATATTTTTGACATTCTCATGTGAAATAAAAATAAAGATCACTTTTCTGAGACTAAATCTGATCGAGATGGAAAACTTCAGATGATGTTAGGATATTTCAATATCTGCATTATTGAAAATCTACCAATCAAAAAACAACTATTGCTGGAGGTAATTGTTGATTGGCTTAAAATAATTAAATTCAAAACTTCATAATTTATCAATTTAAATCGCAAAAAAAGTGGAAATTATTTTTATCAAAATGTTAGAGTATTAAAAGATTTCTTTTATATAATTTCGATATTTTTATTACTTTAACATTTTCTAGGGGCAGTGGGAAGTAGGCTTCCCACCAAATTTATCAATCTTCATATGAATTTATATAGGTTGGCATAAGTTCTGACCAATTTTTTTTGAAAGACAGAAACTTAGATGCTTTAGTTCTTTATTTTACACAAAATGATGTTTCTAGATTTGATACTTAATTATTAATTAACCAACTTAATAAATTAATCAAATTAAATTTGCCTAATAAGCTAAATGAATTCCTTTTCTTATTCTAATTTCAAGCCTAAAAATATTTTAACATAATATGACTAGAAAAAAATGGCCCTTTAAAGGGTAATAAATATCATTAATAAAATCGGATACTATAAAAAAATTTGAGCTTCATAATTTTTTCAGAAATGCATTTCTTAACTCAAACAGCGTAAAATATAATTCTTTTAGGTCATTTAAAACATTTTTCTAATAGAAATTACATTGCTATTTTTAATTGTTTAAAAGTTAATCTATAAAGCCACTATGAGAATGCATAGAATGCCAATAGTTGCCAGTCCAATTACTGATTGCTTAGTTTTAATTAATTTTCCTTCACAACATTTACCTGTTACTGACAATAGCATAGAAATATATCAACATTTACTAAAGTAAAAACTTTCTTTTTTTCCGGTTAAAAAATATGCATTTCATACTTCACGCTTTTGAAGCAGAGCGTCAATTAATTACCTTAAAACGAAATATTCCAATATAAATTATAAGAAAATAAATTATAAAAATAAAATAAAGTTTTGAAAACAGATTTTTCATTCGTGTGCTACAAAAATGGTAAGCAATTTTGATATTAAAAATAAGAAAGTCAAAAAAACGTAAAACTGGTATATGGATTTTGAAATATTCTTAGTAAATTGTACTTTTAATCACAGGTATAATTTCAGTATATATTTAAATTAATATCTATGGGGTTTTTTTGTTATGTCAGTTATTGCGGTTTAATTCCCTTAAATTAATATTTAAAATTATATCCATCTGTAGATTTGTCCAAAAACACTATAACCCAAAAATACAATTAACAGGAAAAAAGAAATTTGATGCTCACAATTGCATTTTCCTGTAAGATTTTGGAAGAAATTCGTAACCGGAAAGTTTATCAAAAGCACAACACGCAGGACAAACGAAATTTGATACTCAGAATTGCAAATTCCTGTAAGATTTCGGAAGAAATCCATAACCGAAAAGTGTATTAAGCTGTAATTTCATATGTATGTGGTCATCTTAACTTAAAAATGAAGCAAGCTAGATGTATGAAATTCGGCATTTGATTTTCTTCTAGAATTTTAGATCTGCATTAAAATTTGGACCGAATCTATTGTTGAATTCATTATCTATCGATCTATTTCTTTGTTTATGTTGTTTATATGAACATGTTTGCTCAAAAAGCGCAGCAAGTTAGATGTTGCTAGATGCTTAGTATATAATTGCTACTCAGAAATTGTAGATATTTTTCTAGTTTTGGTCTAAATGTGTCTAAAGGTAGATGTTTTTGTCTATCTTTAAGATCATGTGTATGTAAAAGACATAATGCTATATTACAAGTAGCAAGATATGTAAAATTTTAAAAATTGCCGCCTTGACACCGTAATTGCAAATTTGAATGCATTTGTTTATCCTTTGAGAATAGGTATATAATACATATTCGGTTATCTTCAACTTATTGCGAAATTAAATTGAATAACGCGCCTTACTGTGTATGTATACAGGGTTAATATAATGATTTATAAAAAAAAATTATTGTTCCTTAGCTTTCAATTATTTTGTTTTATAGAAAACGGAAATTTTATCATTTATTTGATTTAACTTATCAAAAACGATATTTAAAATTATACACTTGAAAATTTTCTTAAAAATTCGATTGCACATATGCCTCAATAATATTTCAAAGTTCCTTATCTTATTTTTCAAATAGTGTACAAATGTACATCGATTTTTTTTTATTGATACATATTTCAAAATAAAACATATCCTTTCTGAAACACCTAATGCCTCCATATATCTGTCCAGACCATTTCAATTTCCCAATAGCGATTTGTTATGCATAATGTCTAACAGTTTCCACTTTAAAAGTAGTTGCCATTTTTTTCTATCAAAAAATAATAAAAAACGAAATCCGAAACCATCTTCCAGGCCGTCGACCACAAAATATCTTCACTATCGGTTCTTGAGCTACAGAGAAAATATCGAAAAATAGAAGCACTACTTTTTAGGGCATTTTTATGGGTTCTATCATCTGACACATGAGAGCGAAATATAGATAAGGTGACAGTTTTTCTTTATGGTCGAAGATTGAGGAGTAGCCGGTATGACAGCTTGAGAGGCGTTTATCGAAGGGAATGTGTGCTCCGTTTTTCCGAATTCTACGTCGATTTGTCATGCTGAAAAATGTAGATGGTGTTTGGTTTTGTCACTCAATTACCGTCGATGGAAAGGTTTGTCTTGGTGCCAATAGATGGCGCACTCAGCAGCTGATCGTGAATGTTTTCCGTGGTGGGATTATAGACCAATGGATAGAGTATCTTTAAAGGAATAGTATTTTTTTTTTTTTTAATTATGAATATCTGTCTAGAAGAGTTACGGAAGCTCAAAAATTCTTTAGTTTCTTCTTTCAGTTTCTTCATTCTTTGTTGATAAAAATAGTTAAAAAAAATGACCATCACTTCAAAAATTCAATTTAATTTTGATAAATAATTATTTTTAATTGAATTTTTATTTAGCTGTCATTTATTAATATTTCATTTTCCTATTTATTTTTCAATTTCTGTTTCGCTTCAAAATGATTTCGAAATAAATCGTACTGCAAAATTTTGGAAAACGGAAAAATTCTCACAAAATGTTTAATTTTTAGATTTTTTTTTACATTTGTAGGAGAGTATTGTGATTAAATTCAAAATAATTTGAAAGATTAGATTAAAATTAGAGTTTTCATTAAGTTGCCATTTATTAATACTTTATTTTCTGATTTATTTTTCAATTTATGTTTCACTTCAAAATTATTTCTTTAGAAATCAGATTGCAAAATTATGGGAATTGGAAAAATTCTAACAAAAGTTTCCATTTTTAGATTTTTTTTTCAATATTTATAAGGAAATATTATAATAAGCATCGATGTAATTTGAAAAATTAAAATAAAATTTTCAAACTAATAATTTTATTATATTTTCTTTTAATTTTCATTTATTAATACTGCATATTCCTATTTACTTTTTATTTTTGAGTCACTAGAAAATTATTTTGAACAGAAAAGAGATTCCAAAATTTTGAAATTGATTAAATTCTCAAAGAGTATTTTGGTCAGTTTCATCTAACAATTTTTTTAATATTTATATGCAAAATTAATAACGCAAATCAACATGACTTGTAATATTTAATTAAGGATATTATAAAACTTTGAAATTGAGGAAATTCTCAAAGAACATTTTGTTCAATTTAGCTTCAATTCAGTTAAGTTTTTTCAACATTTATATGTAAAAATAATAATGAAAATCCGCATGAATTACAAATTTTATTAATATTTGCTAAATAAATATTTTAATTGAATTTTTCTTTGATTTTTGAATGTACAATTGTCTTATTTTTTAATTGTCGGCGAGTAAATAATATTTTGGTAAAAATGGACTATAGAACTTTTCTTCTTCTTAAAGGACTCTGCAAGTTAAAAAACTTAAAATAGATCTATTCTAAGAAAAAAGTTATTAAAATATTCCAAAATGGGTTTCCAGATAGGTTCGGAAAATATAAGGATCCTCACGAAATTGATGAGATAATCTTTTCTCACATATTCTCGTTTTTACTGATTTATAACCGCCTTTGTTAATCTACTTATTCGCTGGGGTATTTGCTATTATGCTATTATTATTGATGCATTTGTCTAAAATTTCATTTTATTTTTTTGATGAGGCTGAAAGACATGATTATTGGAATTTGTGTACTACAAATTAATCTGCTACAAAATAGAATAATTAAAAATTATTAAAATTAAGAAAAAACCATGCTGAAATGAAACTATAGGTAATAAAGAGATAAAATTTTGAATTTTAAGATAGTGTCCAATTATTTTTTCAGAAAATATAGCTGAAGAAAGACCAAATGCTTGATTAATTTTTAATACATTTATATTTTAATTAACTTTCGGACTTCGAAGAATTCACTGTGATCTCACTCTTGTCTTAAAGAGCATATTTTGAGAGGGAATGGATTAAAAAATATAAATTTTTATAAAAGTCGTACAAACAAACAATGGCACCTATATGTATTTATAGACATTTTTGCGAACAAATTTGTATTAATTTCCACTCTCTAGATTTTTAATTCACTATTCTTTTGTTCTTGTTCATTATTCGCTTGTTCATTTAAATTTATTTTTTATTTACTCAAAAGTTTGTTATGGAAAAATATTTTGTGTCATTTTTCTGTTTATGAAAGAGCTTAGGAAAAAGGAGTGAATAAATTTTATTTTATATTGATTCCAAAACATGTTTTTACAGATTCCAAAACAAATTTATATTCTAAAATATGCTTTTCATATCCCTTCATTAAAGAATAAAAAAGTTCTAGAAAATTATCTTTATTATTTTGTTATGATTTGAATTGGGTTGTTATAACTAGAGTAGAATGACAAGATGGAATCTTTAAATTGTCTGGCCGAATTTTTTCTTTAAAAACCTATTTTAAATGGAATAATAGATGCTTTCTTTACTTGTAGAGCATTACTTAATTTTTTGTATTTTATTGTAAAATATCTGCTAGTATTATTTTTCTATGCTGTTTAAATTTATGAAACGTTTTTATAACTCTTAATATTTGTTATTCATGAAAAAGTTTTGGTTGAAACTGAATTCTTCAACATTTAATTCGCTCTCTAAAAATTCAAAATTTTATACGAAAACTAAATACAAGCAATCACTAAATGGTTATCGAATAGTATGATACAGAGACAAAAACTAATATATTTATACCAGCAATAATATGATACCGAAATATGCTGCTCTTAGGTATTTTTTACTTCTTATTTTATTGTAGTGTGATAAAAATACAGGATATTAAAAATAATTGAAATATTTTATTTCAAAAATGCAAAATAAAAAGATTTATTAAAAGATTTTGTTTCAAAAATACAAATAAAAAGAATTAAAATCATGTGTGAATGTAAAGTGCAAAAATATGAAGATAAGATACAAAGATAGTACTCTAAATATTATTTTTTAACCTAATATTTTATTTTCCATTGCCAAAACTATAATTTTAATTAAATAAAAAATTATTTTTTTCACAATTTCGAAATGCATCAGTTATTAACAATCTTTACAAACGTTAATTATCATTTAAACAATCCAGTTTCTACTAGGAGATAAAGATTTTGTCACTTCATGAAAGATAAATTATATCATTAATTACTACTTAACTATCTCCTAAAAACTCGTGTCCTCCAGAATAAAGCATCATTATTTTTCACTTAAGAAAAATTGAATGCCTCGGCCTTGCGAGCAGACGTCACAATGGATATTTTATTTAATTTGTCACTAAATTACAGCAATGACTCCTTCAAAAAATATTAATGCAATGTAAATATGTGTTAAATATGTTAGTAATTTCGATTTAATTATGCGGTTATACCTGAAAAGGATTCCTACGGTTAGACTTAAAAACGATGGGAAAGCGCAAAGGCTTTTTATGGATATTATAAAAAGCCTTTATAGTATTATATACCTCAAAGAAACCCGTGACTCCGATTTTTATTTTCTCGTATAAGACGTATAGAAAAAGTATTGCAATCGTCAAAATGTTCGAACTCGAGATTTTGACAAATCTCCATATTTCAGACTTCCTGGAGTTCGAAAAGCACATTTTTAGAAAATGTCTGTTTGTCTGTGACAAAAATAACTCAAAACTATTTTGAGCTAGACGGATTAAATTAGGGTGTATGGCCTTTACACTAACAAATTATTGCATTTCCTGATTACACAATAATTTATTTGATAGTGAAGATTGCTCCATGGGTGAAATGACTTGAAGACACATGTTGTCTTTTATGTGGCACATGATTACGCCATAGTGTAGTAGGCCTAGAGAACTACACATAAAATTTCTCGGAAGAGAGAGAGCCGAGATCACACTCCCCCTAGTACAAGAGTCAAGTTCGCTTCTACTGGAAAAAAATATACTGACAACAACAGTGAAACCATGTGATTTTTACATGATTGAAAGCTAGTTCCGCCCAGGAAGACCACATGGTTAACTACATTCTTAACATACACTACATTTGTCGATTTCTTTCGGATTTTGAGGGAGTTCGTCTGTCCAGTCAGAGGAAGTTTGTCTGTCCTACTGTCGAACACAAGTGAACACATTAACCACAAAAGGAAAGGTGCTATTTGAATAAAATAAGGTACCTAGAATTAAAATCTGAAGTGTAAATATGAATGAAATTTGTAATTAAATCCATCTAGGAGTTGACCGTCTTTGGATCTGTATTTTCAGAAGCATGTAATCGCAACAGTTAGAAACCGCAGTGTTTAAATATACAAAATTCGATATGAGATGTTTTGATTACAATTGTGGCTCCGTTTCAAACTAGCTTCAATCGGTTGGAGAAAGAGCATCTAAATACAAATTCGATTCTTAGGTATTAACTGGTTACCATAGATTAATCGTGAGAAAAAAATCACCATTAGTCTCAGTAAATATGTTACATTCGCATCAAAAATCTATATTTCGTAACTATTATTTGCCAATGCCATATAAGGCATTCGTGGCTTTACCTAAGGGCCACAATTTTACTTGGAAGAGGGGGATAAATCCTTTATTATAGGATATCTGAGAAAGCTTTTGGGAGACCAACTAGTTATTTGAACGATTATGAATTCTTAACGTATCTATCTTTTATATAGTGAATAAATCCTGGACAAAGAAATGAAAAAATAATACCGGCTTTTCCTCATTTGTGTGCATGTGTGTGCATGCGTGTGTGTGTGCATGCGTGTGTGTGTGTGTGTGTGTGTGCATGCGTGTGTGTGTGTGTGTGTGTGTGTGTGTGTGTGTGTGAATTATGGATTCGTTATCGTTGTGTTTATTCACAAAGAAACCATTTCGTTGGATCCGAATGGTATTTCATCTGTCTTCTTTCATTTCACACTCACTTACAATAGGTGTTGTGACAAAAAGAATGCAAATAACACTGACAACGATAAAAAATTTTGAATTATTTAGATTATGATTGGAAAAATTCTTCAAATTCTACGAAAAAATGAGTTTGAGAACCATTTTATAATATGTTATTAAGAAGTTATTTTTTCTCCTATCAAAATTATTTGTTCCAAGGAAGGATCTTTATTTCTAAAAAAGAATAATTTTTTCATATTTAATTGTCTTTTTCTCATAGTAATTTAACCATTCTGAAAAGTACAAGAATTACGACTATTTTGATAATCTATTGTAGAACAGTTTTGTAGAAATGGTTTTTTGGTTTATAAGTATAATTTGTGTTTGGAATCTGATTAACCCTTTCTACGGCCGTGGGAAGTATGCTTCCCACCAAATTTATCAATCTTTGTATGAAATGATGTAGGTTGGCATTAGTTCTGACACATTTTTTTAGTAAGTCAGAAACTGTTATTATTATTATTTAAAAATAAATCAAACTAATAATAAATAAAACTCAGTTTATCGAAATCAGTAACTATTTTTATTTATTTCATCAAAAATAAATCATTTCATTAATTATTGCTAAACTGCCTCATAAAACTCTAGCCATCATTAACGGAACATCATCATTTTTCATTTAAGAAAAAGTTAATGCCCCCATCTTAACAAACAAGCATCACACCTGATATTCATTAAATATGTCACCAAACTAAAACTCCTCTTAGAACCAACACCTTTAAAAGGAAAGAAGAAAAAAATTAACAAAGCTGAGTAATTATTCCACGCGCTAAGTTAGTAATCTCTTGTATATTTAATCATTCTTGCAGTTGGACCGCGGATGAAAGAAGAAAAAAAAAATCAAAACACAAGAAATAAAAGATAAAGCTTTAAAGCGTTTTATTAAATACGACAACGAAAGCCAGCTACTTCCTTTTTTCTAAAAAGTTCTGGAGTAATTAATTCTTAAAGTATCTGTCTTTCATCTACTTCGTAAATATTCGGGAAGAAAACGGCGGTGGCTTTTTGCGCTATTAAGATAGTCTCGAGTCGTTTTCTTTGGGTTCGTAAGGAAAGCCTTTCACTCGTGACTCGAATAGTATTTTCGCCGATACTTAGTTTTTCTACGAAGGGTTACTAGAGTAATGAAAAAAAATTGTCATCATAGATTGTGAATTTTGGAGATTTTATGACTATATACAAATAGCATTTTCATCTGCTATTCTTTCTTTCTATGAAGGGTTATTGGAGTAATAAAGAAACTTCCATCGTAGATCGCGAATTTTGGAGATTTTATGAATGTTTTGTGCTGTATATATATATATATATATATATATATATATATATATATATATATATATATATATATATATATATATATATATATATACACAAATTGCATTTTCATCTGCTATTCTTTCTTTGTATGAAGGGTTACTGGAATAAGAGAAAGGAAATGAAATTGTCACTTAAGATTGTGAAATTTGGTGAATTTAGGAATTATTTATACTACATACAAATAAGATTTTCATCTGCTTTTTTTCCTATGAAAGGTTACTGGAGTAAGAAAAAAATGTAATTATTATTGTAGATTGTGAATTCGGAGGTTTTATGAATTTTTTGTACTATATACAAATAACATTTTCACCTGTTACTTTTTCTATGAAAAATTATAGGAGTAAATAAAAAATGAATCTGGTATCTTAGGTTTTGAAGTTTGATGATTTTGTGAATTATTTGTGTTGTGTGATTAAACATTTTTAAAATACTAAAGAGGTTTGCCAAACGTTTCATATAATATTCGATTATTGCCCGAATTTCCATTTTTAAATTATTTGTTTAACTTTCTAAATATTTTCATGAAAATTGGGCAATGAAAAATGGAAATACCTTAGTCAAATTTTTGCAGTTATTTTCATAAATTGAATCTGGGTAGAACTAATTTTATTTAAATTTTGAAGGAAAATGTCATGAAATGAATATTAGAAAATATATAGTTCAAAACTTGGTATCATTTCTAAGTTTGGAAATCTTGAAATATTTGTCCATTTGTTTCTATAGAAAAGATATATTAATTTTTTTACACAAAAAGAATTATTTAAAGGCCTTGTGTCATTAAAACATTGTATCTAACGTAGAAAGCGAGATGCAATTTTCAACAATTTAATCCTTTGGTCACTTTTAATGTAGACGTACCAAAATAAATGTCCGAATAATTAAGGTTTTAAAAATTAACAGATATATTAAATATTTATTAACACTTTTTACTGTGAAAATCTTTTGCCTTCATTTTGATACTAAATATATCTTAATATTGGTTTTTGTATTATGATCTTCCTTGATATTTTATTTAATCTTCTAGAAGCAATTTAATTTCTAATAAAAAATAATAAAATAAAAAATTGTTTAGAACTCCTTTTCCTTTTAAAAAGTAACCAGATAATAAAAATTAAAATTTTCCTGCGTTTTTTCTGATTTATAAAATTTAAATCATGAATTCTCTTTTAAAATTAATTTTTTGGAAAAATACAGCATTAGATGGAAAAAAATAGCTTGTTTCTATACCTGTTGATTTCTTTTAATTTAAAAAATGTTTTTCAAAGTACGCAGAATTTGATAATATTTTTTTCCACTAAAAATACTAATGAAAAAAAAGAACTTATTTTCTGAAATATAGGCTTCCATTCCGATATATATTAATTTCAAAGGAATATTTCAATTTTTAATTTAAAAAAAGGTTTTTATGCAAAAAAAATGAATAGAACTTCTAAAAACTGCCACCTGAAATTCTAAATGCAAAAAAGTGATATAGCGCCTCAAAAAAATATCGGTGAAAATAAAATAAGATTCCGAAAGGTTGCAGTTCTGTGAAATACCATTTCTAACATCAAAACTGTAATTGAAATTTTAAATAAAAAAATGACACATTTTATCATATTTTAAACCACATCAATCACTAATTATTCCCACTTTTGTTAAAATTTTAGAAATATAAAAAAAATTAAAAT
This sequence comes from Argiope bruennichi, assembly GCF_947563725.1. Classification (NCBI taxonomy): domain Eukaryota; kingdom Metazoa; phylum Arthropoda; class Arachnida; order Araneae; family Araneidae; genus Argiope; species Argiope bruennichi. The sequence goes on along the minus strand of NC_079154.1, from coordinate 52,951,646 downwards.
CAAATTACATTTTTCTTTATAATTTGCAATATTTGTTATCTCTTTAAATATAAATTATTTCATTAATTATTACTTGACATTTTCTTAAAACTTTTGGACCTACCTTTTATAAGATCATCAGTTTTTACTTAAAAAAAAAAACTTAAGTTGTCGATTTTTCAAACAAATGCCACATCTAATATTCATTAAACAAGTTCCTAGAGTAAAACTGTACGCTGAACAAACTCCATAAAAACAAACAAAAATTTAAGAAAATAGTGTAATTATTTAACCTGGACATTGTATTAGTAAGAAAAACATCAAGACGCCTAAAATTTAAAAGGAGAAAAAAAAAAGAAGAGTTTTGCTGCGTTTTATTGAATGTGACAATAACCTTCCGCTAAAAAACATCAAAATAATTAATACTTAAAGTATCTATCTTTCCTAAAATTGGTGAAAATGAGCAAAAAATGGAGAAAATAGCGGCATTTTCCACTCATTTATGTATTTTCAAGTCGTTTTCTTTGTGTTATAAACAAACCGTCTCACTCGTGACTTGAATGGCGGTCCGCTATTTTTTTGCCTTTTATGGTTGCTGACGCGAAAAGAAAAATATGAAATTGACGCTTAGGATAATAAAATTAGGCTTTTTTTTAATTGCTTAGATAATGATAATGTGTAATTTTTTTTACATTAACTAAAAAGCTTGTATCAGGTTTATTTGTTTATATTGCTAATAAACAAAGTTTATTTATTTTGTTAGCAATATTACAAATGTTTAATTTTGCATAAGTTGAAATGATCCAGATTTATTTTATTAATGTTTAAAAGTAATTTCAAATGGTTTCCGGAAAAGTTTACGGTGTTTTTCAATGTGAATAATGCCAAATTATTTCTATTTTAATTTAAGGAAAACAGTTGTATTTTGAGCTGTAGAAATTCGTTGATTAATGTTGTATGAAATATATTTCAATTTAAAAAAGATCAATCCAAATGGATGTATTAAATATTACTTTTCAAAAATAATTTTAAATATATTTAAAACTGGAATAACAATATTAAATTCCCGTTCAATTTTTGTTCTGTTTCGACAAATGCTAATTTATGTCAAATCCTAAAGAATTTCAATTTAAAATTATAGAATTAAATTTATGCAATATAAAAGATATACAGATGTAAAATTTGAACAATTATCAAATGTTTCATAGTATGTAACTTTTCAAACGATACAACTTTGTATTTTGTAATTGTTTTGAAAATTGTGTTTCAGTCACTGTAATAAACATTAAAAACTGTAGAAGTATTCAAAAAACGCAGATAAAGAAAATAAATTTGCGAATTTTTTTTTTTTTAACTTGCGAGAATAATGAATTAAGTCATTTACATAATAATCACAGATTTTCAGTTGCGGTGACGTTACACAATGCATGTGTATTAATTAAATTTCTTCTTGTGTATTTTATGTAACTTTCAGGATAAAATCTATTGGGAATAAGTTAGCCGAGCTACATTAACTACAGAGTTCTTTTGATTAAAAATGACATTTTAAATAAGTTTAATTTGTTTGTGATTTATTTTTCACTAAAACTCAACTAAGCTGGAATAGATTTAATATGAATTATCTTTTTATTTCCAATTTTATTATGCTTAGTAAAAATATAAATTTTAACGCATGAAAAGTAAATAGTTTTTATCAAATAATTAAATATTATCCAACAAATTACAAAAAAGTAAATAATTTTTATCAAATAATTAAATATTATCAAATGAATTACATAAAAGTAAATAATTTTTATCAAATAATGAAATATTTTAAAATGAATTACATAAAAGTAAATAGTTTTTATCAAATAATTAAATATTATCCAACAAATTACTTAAAGGCAAATTATTTTTATTAACTAATTAAATATTATCCAACAAATTACTTAAAAGCAAATAATTTTTATTAACTAATTAAATATTATCCAACAAATTACTTGAAGGCAAATAATTTTTATTAACTAATTAAATATTATCCAACAAATTACTTAAAGGCAAATAATTTTTATTAAATAATTAAATATTATTCGTCGAATTGCATAAAAATAAATACAAATTCACAAGATATTTCTCATTAGAAGTGAACTACTCTAATTTCGCTGCATGATTTTCATGCATCTAACATTAAATTTATATTATAATGGGGGAAATATTTTTTCTGGTGTTCAAAACAATTCATTTATCAATATTGCTAACCGTTGGTTTCGTCCAAAATTTATCATAAGCATTGACAATAAAGCAAATAACTTATGGTTATTACCGATATGTATCATCTGATCATAGATAATTATTTCCTTAATACCCTGCTAAATAATCTTAACATGCTGCCTCTCAACTTTATTTTCATCGTCTATTTTAACAAACAGCACACACTTGGGTCGATATCCAGTTACTGGAACTATAAAAGTAGAGGCGCTCATAAGGGAGCCAGTCGAATGAATTATTTCTATGAAAGGTTAATATCTTGCGAGTTCCCTCTCACATTTTGTGTTGTGCCGATTATTTAATAATTATTTATTTTTGCTTGAGTGCTGCTCATTTCTATACTTGCTGTCTTGTGGATACTTCTGTAGTCTTTTATTATCTGTTCTTCATGTTTTCCTTTATAATACAGCATTATTATCAGTTATCGAGTATATAAGACTTTTCACTGTACACCCACCGCGACAATATTTTCCGTAACAATATTTCCGACAAAGAGAAGAATAAGCAACATTGTATTTGGAAATCGCTTAAATCATTGAATAATTATGAAATAAAGATGATATATTTGATTCAAAACCTGTAGTAATATCATTGGATTGTTACTATTACTTATTTCTTATTATGTTGTTTATTTTTCATTGATAAACTTTTAATTTTAAATTAAATTTTCAAAAACTATCTTCTTCTATTCCAAAATAAATGAGTCATTAATAATTCATACTGATATCATTAAAATATAAAATCCGATTTTCACGTACAGATAAAATATTTATTATTTCTTGAAAAGCAAATTAATTAATTAATTACTTCGAAATTGTTCCATAAAAATTCTGTTTTTCCTTTTCATACTTAAGAAAACCTTCGTGTCTGCATCGCAAACATTGCATATCACCTAAAATCATTAAACATAGCGTCATCCCAAGAGCTATATTATACTTAATTCTATCGAAATAAATTTTAACAATTCAAAGAAAGATGGGTAATTATTTCACACGTTAAGTTAGTAATCTCAAATATATTTAATCATTCTTACTATTGAACATAGAAAGGATAAAAAAAATAAGGAGCTAAATATGTACGGAAAAAAAGAGTGGAGTCTTTACAGAGCATTATCAAATGCGAAAGAATGAACCATGCTTGTACTTTTTTCAAATGAGTTCCGCGGTAATTAATACTTACCGGATCTGTCTTTCATTTACTAAGTAAATAAATACTGAACTAGAAATGAAAAAAACTGTCGACGGATTTTCCACTCATTTGAGTATTCTTGCGTCGTTATCTTTGTGTTCGTAAGGAAACCTTTTCGCTCGTGACTTGAATGATATTTTCTTGTGCGTGTTTTATTTTCCCTTTTAGGGTTGTGGTAGTGAAAGCAAGAATAAAATTAGTGTGGAGAAATGTAATGAATGAAAGACGCGAAAATTTTTTAAAACATTAAAATGAAAAATCAAGCTATATTGTATATGCAAGAATCCATTTCTAATCAAAATAATTTTTTTTATAAGGAAAATTTGGAATTTTCGCTTGCGCGTGTGTTTTTCTCTTATTAATAAGAAGGAAGTATTGTAACGAACCTGTAGTATCGCTTTCCTACGAAGTTAGTCTTACCATGGGGAAAATAGTTTTACAGATAACTCTAATGAATGCCGGGTCAATTAACTCTCGGCATTGGCTGCAACTTGGCGGGAAAATTGGCGACTTTGGCTTTTAAAAATGAAGTTTCGTGAAAATGTAGGAATTTGAAAGATTTCTCTTTTAGAAGACAAAATATGGAGTCCATATAAATCTTTCAATGTTCAATCTTTCAATCCAATAAATCTATAGCCCGGCGACTATAAAAGCGGAGGCGCACATAAGAGAACAATTTGAGTTAATTTATCTTTATATATAGTTGATCTCTAATGAGTTTCCTCTGAACGTCTTATGTTATGTCGATTATCTATTCCCTTTTTAAGTCTGTGTTATTAATCTCTGTAAGTGCTGTCTTTTGCTATTTCTTCTTCGTGTTTTTCTATGTAATAAAGCATCATTTTCGATTATCGAGCATATAGGGCATTTCAACCAACCGCAACAATGTTTTTCCGTAACAATACTCTCTACAAGGAAAAGAAGTAGCAGCATTATATTTTTATTTTTAAATCTCGGAATAGTATTATGGATTAAAAATTGTTTGCTTTTTTTTCACATTTGGGCAATTTTTTTATTATTTCAAATTTTTATTTATAGCGGAACATTTGAAATATTGATTAAAACGCTGAAGATTATATAAATCTGTGGTAATATCATTAGATTGATTTTTTTTTAATTTTTACATTGTTAATAGAATATCATTGCATTTCAAAAGTGTTTTTCAGTGCCAAAAAAACTTTTTGGGAGGAATTGACTTCATTGTTAGTAAATTTTATATTTTTTTCCAGTTTTTAAATTCTTTAAAATAACACTTTTATTCTTTTATATTTAATCATTTTCAATAATATTATCAAGAAAATTTTCTGATATACGTGCTAAAATAATTCTCAAACAATCATACCCTAAGTTAAATATCCTAAATCTTTTTAGACTTTCGTTACATGGAATTTTTTTCTCGTTTGCACACAAAATATTAGCTATAAATGCGATTGCAATGCCCATATTAATTTTATTTTAAAACAGCTGTCTTAAATACATTTAAGCCATTTCGTTTTTGAATTATCGCGTTTATATGTTTCTAAAAGTACAGACCGAAATACAATCAACCCTTTCGTGGATTCAGCGCAATATTTTACAGGTGTTTAGACTATAGATGTTAATTCTGCCTATTGAATTTTATCCGTGTAGCTCTCTTCGTTTTGTAGTTCTCATGTTACATTATTGTTACGAGCGCCTTTGGCTAAAAACTAATTTTAACTTTAATCATACTAGAGCTATAACTTGCTTTTACAACTCTAAAATCAGAATTAACTGCGCGCGAAACCAATGTATGTTTTTGTATATGGCAACTATGCAAAGGCAAGCAACTAACTATATATATAACATGTAAATAGAATTGTAGTATAGATAGATAGATAATAAAATGGAGCCAGATTAATAACGAGTGGATTATTTCACAGTACGATCCCACATCTTTGAATCTTATTAGTGGAGAAACGACTGAATGAAATGAAATTCAGGTAGAGTCTCAACAATTATATTCGAACAGACGGACTTCCTCTGAAGACATTTTTTACTCAAATTTCAGTTGTCTAACTAAAAGCATTTTTGAGTTAGCTTTGTCACAGAAGGGCAAGTCAACCATCTAACTCTCCGACCCGCCACGAAGGCACACGGATTTAAACCATAAAATCTGAATGACCGGACCGCCGCAACAGCAACATTGGCGGGAACTGTGGTTGAGTCCTAAGGGCCATCACCGGCCACGGTACAACCCTCCCCGAAGGAAGTACGTCCCGTCATCGATGGGAGGAGTCAGATCCCCCACCTATTAGTGTACCCTCCAGGGTGGCGAGATCCAACCACCATGCCGGAAGCATCTCATCCTCATTCCGAGGTGCCCCCGGGGGGGTCACAGAAGGACAAACAGACATTTTCCAAAAACGGTTTTTCGAACTTGGGGGATCTAACACGTGGAGATTCATCAAATTCTCGAGTTCGAATTTTTTGACGATTACTATACTTTCCATATACTACCTACACAAGAAAGTAAAAATCTTTTAGGTGCCAATATCGCAAACATCACTCTTTATATTCCACAAACATACCGTCAAACTAAAACTGTAAGCGGAATCCCCGCCTTCGAAAAAAAAAAAGAAATAATGAACAAAAGAGCATCATTATTTTATACGCGACGTTAGTAATCTAGAGCATATTTAATCATTCTCACGGCGGGACACTATATGGGGAAGGAAAAAATAATCATAAGTCAGAATTTTCAGAGAGCTTTACAGCGTTTTATTAAATGCGAAAACGAAAGTTAGCTACCACTTTTTTTCTTTTGTAGAAATCAAAGTAATTAATACTTAACGGGTCTGTCTTTCATCTACTTAGTAAACACACGAAGAGAAAATGAAGAAAACGGTGGCAGCATTTCCCACTCATTTGTGTATTCTCGAGTCGTTTTCTTTGTGTTCGTAAGGAAACTATTTCACTCGTGACATGAATGGCATTTTCGTCCGATAATTTTTTTTCCCGTCAAGGAGGGTTGCTAGAATGAGAGGAGAAATGAAAATTGGCGCAGATGGGGGTGAATGATGGCGTGTTTCTGACTGATTAAGACCAGAGCTTCTGAAATTATGGTTCATTGAGAAATATTATGGGGTGAGATTAAATGCGCATATGATCTTATTTTAGATTACTCTTTGTTTGTTATCAAAAAATGGTTAACTAAATCAACGTTAGGGAGATTTTTTTAAATTGGCTTATTAATAATTTTTATTTGAATTTATTTATGGTTTTCAATAACTGATGCTCTTTTTTTCTTCTTTATCTTCATATATTGGCTATACATTTTTAAAAAATGATATCGTGAAGCGTTTTTTCTTTTCAATTTAAATTAATGAGAAAAAAATTAATTTGTCTAATTTAGACTAAAGTAGAATATTAAAATTCAGAATTAAAGTAATGAAAAAATTCATTAAATTAATATTAAAACTCAGGAAATTTATAAGTCTGGGTATTAATCATATTACATTGTTCTCGTTCATTATCCAAATTCCATTGCAAGATTTTTATTTAACTTAAATTTTGCAATGGAATTTGGATTAAAATCAATTTTGTGATGTATATCACTCCCTTTTCATGGTAAAAAAATGGTATCCAAATCAGTCTACTTTGCCAATAGTTTAGACTGTTTTGTATTAATTCCTGTTACAAGAATACATTCTCCTATTTATGAAAAAAAAATTTGTGGTGAATTCATATTATTGCTTTTATCTATTATTATTTTATATAGAAAGAAAAGCGAAAAAAGATTGTGAAGCGATTATCATAGAAATTGTTTTTTTTAACTTAATTTTATTAACTTACTTTTTTATCTGCCTATTTATTCATTTCTTTCGCACAAATTAAGCAATCGATTTTATACTAATCTAATTTTTAGTAATAATTCCAATAAACTTAAGGTTATCCGAGCTAGAAGCTGAGAGACTGGCGCCAAAAATGATCCATTTGGCGAATTTTAGTTTATTTTAATTGTATTAATATGGCATATTTTTTAAAGGATCTTTTTAATTTAAACGTTTTAATATGACGAATTAAAATGTGCTAATTTTGAAAAATATGACATTTTCACTTATAGATAGCAGTTTGTTACATCTATTAATAACAGTGCATATTGTTACAAATCTGTAATTTTGCTACCCGGCATGAATAGTGTCATCGTGGGAAAAAAGTTGTAAGATCTGTCCTGTGCATGCTGAGTGGGTACTGCATCAATGACCTCAAAGCTTGGCGACACACTTGGCGAGCGTTTGGCGGCTTGGCGATGAATTTGGCGACAAAATGGATCATACTGGAAAGTTCGAGAAGATTCACAATCTATCCAGTAGGAACCAAGATAAACTCTGGTATGCTCTGATTGGTCTGAAAGATTCTAGCCCCGCCTCCCGGAACAATAAAAGACGGGCACTCTGAAGCGACGGAGAAGTCGTGTAAATTGTCAGAAGTGTGTGTATCGTCAGAAGTCGTGTGTGAGAGGAGTCGGAGTCGCCGACACGTAGAGCAACTGGAGGATTAGACAGCAAGAAAGCTGCTGAACTATAGCAATTAAATGTGCTGCTTCATTGCGATTTATTGGCGGTATTTATAGTAGAAAAAATTTCGTAACAATATGAATTTTAATTTCATTACATAGTTTATTTGTTTAGCAAACCGTTGCAAAAAATACCATAACCATTGTTTTATCTGCTATGAAAGACTCGTTTTCGTATGGGGGGGGGGTTATACTGTCTGACTGAATAGATTTCCGCCCTCCTACACAGTGCTATTCTTAAAACCTATATAAGTATTCAAAAAATTACAGTGAGTAATTATGGGATGCAAAACTTTCAATTTTGATTTTTAAAAAAATCACCCGAAGAAATGTAAGATATGGTGAATTAAAGAGCTTATTGCGAATGAGTTAAACTGACATCGAGCCTTTGAAAACTAGTCATAGAGAGGTTTATTGACACTGGTGAGTGAGGTGTGTGTGTATCTACTATCAGTTTAAAATAGCCTCCACATTTTTATTTGGAAATATGGCCTATAGATTTATAGCATGTTTGATTCCATCACATTTTGTGCAAGTCTGAGTATTCAATAAATTTTGACGTCGCCGTTGAAAAGGGAAAATTATATGTTATCTTTTAGAAATGGGTAAGCTAACAGATCGCTTACAAAACCTTTTACTGGTAAATCCAACTAAATGACGTAACAAAAGACGAAACTAGACTAAAGACTAAAAGACGTAAGAAAAGACAGAGATAAGGATCAGAAGCTTTCAGTATGGTGGTTGGTTCTTTTCATCCGAGTGGGTGCAGAAATGGTGTGGGGTGGACTATCCCCTACCGAGGACTAGAAGGGTTGTATCGTTCCCGGTGAAGGCCCTTAGGATTCAACCTCAGCTCCCACCAATACTGTCGCGGCGATTCGATCATTCAAATTCATCCGTTGCCTCACGACGGTCGTTGTGGTCAATATATGATCACTAATAAAGATGAATGTATACGTGTGTATGTAGTGGCGCTCTACAGTTTCGACCGTTTGACTAAGCACTATAACACTTGGCGAATATATATTTTAAAGAGTGGAAAAATGCACTTCAGTACGATTTTTTGTTTTAATTTTTAGTTAGAATCATAATTAATTTTTTTAAAGCGAAATTTTTGGCATTTCTTTATCGTAACTTCAAAAATATTACAGGGAAAAAAAAGGATTTTTACATTATCTTAAAATGTAAGAAATTATCTTGTTAATGATACTAATTTAATAGTCGAGTAATCTTTTCGTCAATTTTGACAATTTTTAACAATATTTTTTGCCAGGATTTAATTACAAATGGCATCGTAGCATAGAAATTTAATTCATTTTCTTTGCTTCATCAAATATTTAATCGCTTGATTATCTTCCAAAAATGAAGGATTCTGTTAATATCTCTGTAGTTTACAAGGCGAAATACAGTTCAATAAAAGAAGATGGATGAACAGGATTAAAGCTGTACGATGTCATGTCACTTGAATCGATTAAGATGGTTTGCATACATAATAAAATGAGTAGATGTAAGGCTTTTAAATGAACATAATTTTAATTTCTGTAACAATTTGATGGAAATATTTCCCTCAGAGTATCACGAATGTTAAACTCTGCATCAGAGATTTAAATAAAAGTAAATACAGTCAAAATTTCTTGTGAACCAGGTAACCGCCAACGGCGACTAACTTCTAATAAAAGAATTAAGAAAATGTTTATAAGTTTAATACTAAGTTTCACTTCTTTTGTGATATGATTTTTTTATGTTTACAATTTAATTAAAATTTGCGAAGAAAACATTACCCTGATACTTCATAACAGATTAATTATGAATAATCCCCTTTCATGAGTATTTTTATTATTAAAATATGAATGAAATTATTTTTGAATATTATCATAATTGAATTATGAATGAAATTATTTTTGAATATTATTATTATTCAATTAATGATTAAATAATTTTTGAATATTATTATTATTCAATTATTGATTAAATATTTTTTTAAATATTATTTTTATTATTGAATTTTGAATATTACTCTCCCTGTATCATTACTCAAAAATAATTATAACGCTAAATTATATCAATTTTATTAAGACCGAAGCTGATTATTATTTTTTTTTTAAAAGATAAATTATTTCTTTAATCCTCGCAAAATAATCTTCTAAACAGTTCTCTTTTTTTTCAGTTAGCTCACCTATCTGCAGCTATTACCAAACATCACACCTGAAATTCATTAAACATGTCACCTAACTAAAGTCAAATCCAACCAAATGTCGCCTAACTAAAATAAAATCAATCGATAGAAAAGAAAATTTTAAGAAGGCATCATCATTATGACTCGCAAATTAAGTAATCTCATGTATATTTAATCATTCTTACGGTATGACACTAGATAAACAAATCAAAAAAAATCCCAAAGTTAGAAATAGAAAAGAAAGAAGAACAAAAAAGAAATCGAAAGCTTTACAGCGTTTTATTAAATGCGACAGCGAGGACAAACTACCATCATTTTTTCGAAAGAGCTGCAGAGTAATTAATGCTTAACGGATCTTTCTTCTACTTAGTAAATACACGAAGAGAAAATGAAGAAAACGGCGAAGGCATTTTCCACTCATTTGTGTATTCTCGAGTCGTTTTATTTGTGTTCGTAAGGAAAGCATTTCGCTCGTGACATGAATGGCGTTTTCGTCGGGTTCTTTTTTTTTTCTTCCCTAGGATTGTTGGAATGGCAAAGAAAGTGAGAAGCCATCAAAGTTTATGTAATTTTGGAGATTTCAGAAGCAGCTATAAAAATGTTTCATAGAAGAAAAAGGAAAGATGACGTCTCCAAATAATATCAACAATTGATATATTATATATTTTGGAAAGTTAAAATTTATACGTTGAAATAATCATTTAAAGATATTTTTTGGAGAAAATGGCATTTCTACCGTAGCAGTGAAAAAGTTTTATTGTAATCTTGAAATAATTTTTTATTGAAATATTAAGAATTAGATTAATATTTTTGGGTGAGACTTTTTAATGAGTTCATTAATTTCAGTTCATTTTGAAAACATTACACGCGAAAGAAAGGCGTGTTATTGGATGTTATTGGGAAAAAAACCCCATTGAAAATGAACGCAATTTTAAGCGAGTGAACTTATATAATTTCAAAAGAGGGATCTCCGAAGGAAGCGCTGGTATCTTAGATATTCCAGAAGTTAATGATTAAATAAAGATGAACATTATCTATTAGTAAAAATTAATTTCTAGAAGAAGACGAAATTTAAAGTAATTATCCTTTCAAATGCTTTGTTAAAAGGAATTTGTTACATTTTAGCCAATTTTGGTGAATGGCTGTTTCACCCCGTATATTTTTTTTACAGTACACTTTTCTATTCAACGCACTTTTTTTGCTGCAAAATATAATTGAAAATTATACTGTCATAAAAATTTGACTTTCTCATTAAGTTAATTATCAGTAACACTAATATATTACCTAGGAATAAATATTGCTGTTGTGTCGTGACTTATGGCACTTTACAAGCCCACTGACAGTTATCTGTCAGCGATTTAAGCCTAGTGAGCGTCTCTTGTTTTTACAGTAGCGCCAACTAGGACCAATAGTACGACTTAGCTACTCATGCGTCACATTCGCTTGCACAGCCCTTTTTTACAAGGGGCATTCACACACCTCACAGATAGAACACAGAAGAACAACCATGTCCGAACTGGGACGCCCACATCACGGGCCAGGCATAAATATAAATCATATTAATAATTAAATTTTTTTATCGATATGAGTTTTTATATTTCCAGAAAGATAATTGAGTAAAGATGAATTATTTATTTCATACCAACTCTGGTGAATTCTTTAATGGAATATCATCATTTTTCTCTTTAAAATTTCCACGACGAAGCATCATATATGACATTCATTAAATATGACACCTAACTAAATCTACATGCAGAGCTAACTCCATCAACAGAAATAAAATTAAGCAAGGTAATTGAGTGTCACCCTGAATTAATTGTTCGATGCATATTTAATCAGTCTTACTATTCGGCATGATAGAAGAGTTTAAAAAAGTCTTAGCGATAGAAAAAAAAGAGAGCTTTGTTGAATATTAGTAAATATGACATCGAGATACTGATTAATTTCTAATAAAAAGGCTTAAGGAATTATAGCTTAATTTATTTTCTTTCTAATAAATATTGTAGAAGAAAACGAAAAAAAAATGCAAAACTGAGATGATATTTTTGATTTTCATGCACATTTTCCTAAGAGAATTATAATTATTAAGTTGTGTCTAAGAGATTTTAATGAAATGAAACACAACCGAAATTTCCTCATAACCAGATAACCGTCAACGACGACCAACTTCTAATAAAGTATATTGTATATAATAAAAATATATTTTATATCATAGTGAATTAGCAACTTGTATTGGGCAATTAAAATTTAAAGAATTACCGAAAAATGTTTATAAACTTAATAATAAGTGTCTCATATTCTATGATGTGATTTTTTATATCAACAATTTAATTAAAATTTGCAAAGAAGTCATATTCCTAATACTTCATTGCAGGTTAATTATAAATAATCTTCTTTAGGAATATTATTATTAATTAATTAATTGAATTATGTTTTTGAATAGTATTATTATTAAAGTTGCATTATTTGCATTATTTTTTAATATTATTATTATTGAATTATGAATGAAATTATTTTTGAATATTACTGTTATTGAAATATGAATGAAATTATTTTTGAATAGTATTATTATTGAATTATGAATGAAATTATTTTTGAATGTTAGTATTATTGAATGTTGAATTAAATTATTTTTGAATATTATTATCATTGAATAATGAATTAAATTATTTTTGAATATTAGTATCATTGAATGATGAATTAAATTATTTTTTAATAGTATTATTATTGAATTATGAATTAAATTGTTTTTGAATATTAGTATCATTCAATGATGAATTAAATTGTTTTTGAATATTAGTATCATTGAATAATGAATTAAATTATTTTTCCATATTAGTATCATTGAATAATGAATTAAATTATTTTTCCATATTAGTATCATTGAATAATGATTTAAATTATTTTTCCATATTAGTATCAATGAATAATGAATTAAATTATTTTTCAATATTAGTATCATTGAATAATGAAATAAATTATTTGTGAATATTATTACTCAAGAGTAATTATAACCCAAAAATATACCAAATTTATTAAGACGCATGCAAATTATTATTTATTTTTCTTTAAAGATGAATTATTTCAGTAACCTCCGCACAAAAATCTCATAAACATTTAGATCGCTTTTTTCTGTTAGCTCACCTATCTGCACCTATTAGCAAACACCAAACCTGATAAACATGTCACCTAACTAAAGTCAAATTCATTCAAATGTCACCTAACTAAAAATAGAATCAACCGATAGAAAAGAAAATTTTAAGAAGACATCATTATTATGACTCGCAAATTAAATAATCTCATGTATATTGAATCATTCTTACGGTTGGGTACTAGATAAGAAAATTAAAAAAGAAAAAAATCACAAAGTTAGAAATAGAAAAGAAAGAATTAAAAAAAAGAAATCGAAAGCTTTACGGAGTTTTATTAAATGCGACAGCGAGGACAAACTACCATCATTTTTTCGAAAGAGCTGCAGAGTAATTAATGCTTAACGGATCTGTCTTTCTTCTACTTAGTAAACACACGAAGAGAAAATGAAGAAATCGGCGGCGACATTTTCCACTCATTTGTGTATTCTCGAGTCGTTTTCTTTGTGTTCGTAAGGAAAGCATTTCGCTCGTGACATGAATGGCGTTTTCGTCGGGTTCTTCTTTTTTTCTTCCTAGGGTTGCTGGAATGGCAAAGAAAGTGAGAAGCCATCAAAGTTTATGTAATTTTGGAGATTTCAGACGCAGCTATAAAAATATTTCATAGAAGAAAAATGAAAGATGATGTCTCCAAATAATATCAACAATTGATATAATATATATTTTGGAAAGTGAAAATTTATACATTGAAGACATATTTATTTTAATTATATATTCATATACATCTTAAGATAGTTTTGGAAAAGGTGGTAGTTGTTCTGTAACAGTAATAGTTTTCTTTATTGTAATTTTTAAATAATTTTTGCTTACTTTAAAATGATTAATATTTTTATATGAGATTTTTTAATAATCTCAATTCATGTGGGAAACATTACACGCGAAAACGGTGAGTGTTATTGGGTTATTATTGGCAAGAATCAAATCATAGAAAAAGACGCCATTATAAGAGGGGGAACTTAGATAATTTGGAAAAGTGGGACGAGTTCCCGGAAAGAAACGTTTACTTAACATTTTAAGAGATGCCCGAAGTTAAAGATTAGATGAAAACAAATATTAATTATTACTAGAACGTTAATCACTAGAAGAAGACCGAAAATGGTAATTATACTTTCAAATGCTTTGTTAAAAGGATTTATTACATATTAGCCGCCTTTGGTGACTGGCTGTTTCCCTCTCAATGTTATACAGGACTTTATGCTCATGATCCCTTGTACAAAATATGTTTAGCATTAAGTTCTGATAGACATTAAAGCTGTGTTATTTTAATAACTTTTTAATTATTATTAGTATGTTATTATTATTATTTGTGTACACTATAACGATATAATTATTATTATTTTATTGTGAACATCAATCTTTATTAGTCAGTCGTCTCTCATGGTTATTACAGCACCATTAAAACATTATTATCAGAGTGATTTAGTTTTTAATTACATAGTGCCTTTTCGTTTTTTTCTTTTTGTCTTCATACAAACTGTATATGTCGCCAGATAATAAATAGAATCTTTTTTCCCTAGTTTTTAAACAATGGGGAAAAATCGCATAATTAAATATTCGATGAAATAATAAAATGGATTTGAATTTCATTGCAGTGATAAAATGTAATGTTAAAAAATGTGCAAAAATAATTTTGCATCAGTTTTTAAAACATTATTAAATAATTTTATAGGAAGAGGCTATTCTTTTGCGTTATATACACTTGCTTACCATCTATTTCTTTTTAAACTTTTCGTCTTTCATTACTTTACAGAATACAAACTTATCTTTTAAATCTTTTATTTTTTAAAATATTTGTTTTTCGTCCGTTTTGCAATTTCAGGAGATTTAAGAAAATTTATTTTTCTTACACTTTATGTGGCGTCATTTTTTTTCCTTTGTGGTTTTTTTTTCCCGAATATTATTGGTTGCAAAAGTGTGGTTTTCTATAAAACTTTAATGCATTTAAGGCAAGGAGTTTTGTTCCATATAGTTCATCTGGTAGTCCTGGAATACTTTATATAGGGTGAAAACAGGTTAATGAATGAAACCATTTTTTCCGATGTATTTAAACAGTCTGTGGATTAAAATCATGTGCATGTATTTTATACTGATTTGAAAAGTTCATTTCCATGCCTTATTTTATTTAGAGTAGCTGTCCTTTGCGACCAACTGTTTCGTCGGAATTAAGGGTCATTAAGATTTTCAATTAAAAATGTTGTATAACTCTGTCATAATGATTTCTTTAAAAAATATTTTAAGCTCCAAATTTTGGAATCATTATTCCATTATTCATCTATTCTATTTTGGAATCATTATACCATTCTGTTTATTGCGCTGTGTATTTCCCTAATTGTCTTGCACCACTCTTAAAGTTTGAATTGAATGTTGAAACTTCAATTAATACAATAATTTTTTTTCTGAAACCGAAAAGGCTTTTTAAATTTTGAGCTCAAAAAGTAGGATTGTTCGCCATTGAAGTCTTATGTGTAATATAGAATGTTATTTTTTAATTTGCATAATATCTCAAAGGATTTTTTTTCAAATAAAAATTTAAATGACTTAAATAATATTAATTTATTCCATTTCAGTTAGTAAATGTACTTCTGAAAGAACTATGAAATCTTAATAAATTACTACCCATCCATGCTATGAATCATATTTAGTAATATATTTTTGACACTCTGATTTTTACATCAAAATCAATCATCTGACCGAGTTATGAAAAATATCATTATTTTAGGAAAATCAATAATTCCATTTAGTTCAATTGGCCTTGTCTAAATTTTATGCGCTGCGCTGACATGTGACATGTTGATGTGGTCGATGAGATGGTGTAATATCAAAGGAGATTTAGTGGCAAAAACCAGAAAAACAACTAGCAACAAGCTGGAACATAGCGAACACTTCATTACAAAAACGCTCATCAATCTACCAATTTTTGATTAATGCTTGTTGAAAGCACGATCAAAAAGTAGGGCTCATAGCCTTCCTCCTACTTTAGTTGTAAAAGACTTTAATCGTAATTTAAAAATCTATAACTCATCAAAACTAGACTCAAATTACATGAAATATAGTTATTTATTTCACTTAAACTATTTTTCTTATTAGATGTTCGTGTTTGGTTGGAACTAAGGTTCAGAAATTAGCTGCTGGGTTCCGATTAAAGAAGATTCTCTGCTTACACCAATTCATTATATATTCAATCAGTATAATCAATCGTTTTTTATCTAAATCATGTTTATGTAAAACCAACCTAAAATAACACAGAATTTTTCAGTTAATAATACAGATGTTTTAAAAGCCTCAAAAACATTTTCTTTCTTTCTTTTTTTATTATCTTGAGTTTATTTTTCTAGAAAATATCATGTTTCATATTTATTTCATTTTATCCAAACACGTGCTAAAAATTACACTTTTCTACACTTAATATTTTAGTTGGAGATGATGGCAGCACATTGATAAAAGTAATTATTTTTTTTTCATGCAAGCATAACGCAGTTTTAGCCGACTGAAACTTCAATTTGTTTTTGTATGTGTGCGTTCTCTTGTGTTTATTGATTTTTTTTTTCTTTTGCTCTTTACATCGGGAAACAGGGGATAACAGCCATTGATGCTATTAATCCCAATATCTTACTTCTTTCAAATTCATGACGCAGTTATTCATATTAAATTTTATTTTTGTTCAGCGTGCATTGTTGGAAAATATGCTTAAAATATTTTTTTAATAAAAGTTGATTAAAAGTTGAAAAATATTCTACGGCAAAATAATAAATATAATTAAAAAATTTTGAATTTTAATATGATGTAAAAATTACTTTTGTACCATTTACTTTGTATATTTCGAAAGTTATCGCTGAAAAGCGCCAAAATTTCTCCTAACTTTTAACTAATTAAATTTTTTTAAGAATCACACGAAACTGCATATTTCCGTCCTCCAAATTATATATGTGCCACGTTTGATAGTTCTAGGTTAAACGAAACGTCTGTCGAACGTTGAAACACTGACGTGTATCGTCATTATAAGTGAAGATGTTTATATAAACTTTATTAACACTTTGTGTATCCCTTATGAAAATAAAATTTATGATGAAAAATAAATTACAAAATATAATACCTAGTAAATAAACAATTTTCTGTTTTCTTAAAAGCTATTGCAATAATATTTCCATTTCAGGACGATATTTAAAAATACTCAGTGTAGCATTTTAAGCTTGCTTTGTTTCTGTAAATCTATTTGTAAGCTATGCATTTTTTCACGAGATTCAAAATATTTAATTAACTCATCTGTATGAATAGTGGCGTCTTGTTTGTGTTTGCAGAATCGCATCACCAATCAGAACAACAAAAGGCACCCCGTTGTTTGCCTCTGACCTCCGGGTTAACCAAAACAACTAACTCCTCTTTGTCAATATTTGTTTCTTTTAAGATGACTTTTCAAAAAACAAATAATCCAAAGTTCCGTCCTTTTTTTGACTTGAACCATTTTCTTGCACACTCGCGGAAATAAGTAATTCTCAACATCTAGCGAATCAAAACTGGTTCAATCTGCTGCTAGAACTCATTCCTTAGCCACCTTCCCTTCCATCTTCATATCCCCTCCTCCTCTTCTATCTCGTTACCATAGCAACCGATTCGGAGCCAAAACCGTGCCAACATCTGGCGTCGAATTTTCCATCGTGGCGATCTTTGCCTGTTTTGAAGGGTGTGTGGGTGGACAAAGGGGGGGGGGGGGTTCAATAATGGATGATCACTTTCGAGACAACTTGGAAGATGGGGAGGGTGGACCGTTATCGTCTGCCGTTATCAAGGAATGGGGGATGTAAGATGCGAACACAGATGCGTAATTGAAGGGGATGGTTCGTTAGATTGGAAGGCACTGCCGACGGATTGCGTTGCAGTTTCAGTAAACGGAATATGAAGTGTTGACCAAATGGGCTGCCTGTAAATTCAGCAGTTAGTTTAGCCTATAAACATGCTCAATAACGGAAGATTATTATCTTTCTGGATTAGAAGCCTGTAAAATAATAACGCTTTTTTAATGTATGCATATTATTTTAGGAAGTTCATAATGACCACATAAACTCAGCATATCGTGAATTCTCGTTCTCAACGGATGAAAATTGTTCAATGCACCAAACCTCTACACCTTTAATTTTCGTGAAAGTTGGACTATAAAATCGGTGGCGCCACATCTGGTCATAAAAGGAAACTGCATTTGAAACATGAAAAAAGTGGAATTGAAACTTGATGTTTACCGATGTAATAGCTCAAAATGATAGAAGAGTGCCTTCAAGTAACAAATGAAGTAGAATTTCTGTGATTTGTTTTCTTACTCAAAAGTCGATTTGTGTTTTTCAAATTTTTTCTATTGGAAGTTTTTAGAGGAAACTTTAATCCATTTTCTTTATTCATACACTCAAACTGCGTTGCATGTATTGAAGCTAAAGAACAAGGTAAAATAAATGTTGAAAAAGAAACAGACCTCTTTATGAATTGCTGTTTCTTTAAGTATTTCTGACTTTCCAGCCGATTGTGGGTTTCATATAAAAAAAAATGTATGTTTAAAGTAAAGAAATTATTCTTCTGTCATTTCATATATTCTTATTGTTGATTCTGTTGCTTTATACACATTATGTATCTTATCGCTCATACTATCACGTGACATTTTGGAACAGGTGAGAGCATACAATTTGAGCAATTTATCATTAGATATAAATTCAAATGCATAGTATTATTATA
Organism: Argiope bruennichi; assembly: GCF_947563725.1. Lineage (NCBI taxonomy): Eukaryota > Metazoa > Arthropoda > Arachnida > Araneae > Araneidae > Argiope > Argiope bruennichi. The sequence continues at coordinate 52,932,652 of NC_079154.1, read as the reverse complement.
TATCTGTAATATTCTGGATGCGCATATTATATTCATATAATACGCATAATATTATCCATAATATTTTGCGTATTATATGAACTAAAAATTGGCTGTTTCATTGGAATTTAGAACCAATATTGCTATTGTAAAATGGTCACATTATTTATTGCTATTTTTTTTTATCTGTCGAGCCTTAATTGCAACAAAAAAAAAGGTCCGATTGCTTATGTTTATGATCTTTACGCATTTCTAAGTATCATCTGCTAGGCGAACGTAATGTATATTGTGTTGGACGGTAAATAGTTTAGATTCAGCTACAATAATCTAGATTAATATTTTTTTGTAACAACTATGTGCATGTTCAAGTATATTCATTATATGTAGGGATTATCCAGAGATTATCTCTCGGTTGAGTGCAAACTAGAGAAACATCTGATCATCAAAAATTTGATGTCCAGTAAATAGTTTTCGGAACATCTTGAACAGTTGTAGAATGAATTCCCTCTCTCACACTCAATGAATTGCCAGCCAAAACTTTTAACTATATATGATCAAAATATTTAATTATATGTTTTTATTAACTATATAACTATATATGATATAATTCGAGAACTATATATCATCATTAATTATTCGATCACGCATTAAAGGAATTGACATTATATCGAGTCAAATTCATGAATTCAGGATTCGTGATGAAATCCTTATTTGACCAAAGCAATTCCGTAGAATCTAAAATTCATTATATGGTGGCAAGTGCTTTCATAGAAGAGTTTCAGGAAAAATTTATCTGTATTTGTGTTTGTTTAGAAGCAAAAACCAGAAAATCTACCAGCAACAAGTCCGACGCAGCGAACACTTCGTTGCAAAACGCCTATCTGTCTACCAATTTTTGATTAAAGATAATTGAAAGCACAATCAAAGATACAACCCGTAGCCTTCTTCCTCCAACTTAGATGTGCCATGGCTTAATGAATTTGTGAGGGTCTGGCATCTCTGAATAATTTAAACTTTCAAATTTCTCTTTCAGAGATAAAAGGAAATTCTCAACTCCTTTAAAAGTTACCATGACAGCACAAAAATCAATAATATTAAAGAACTGATATTACAGATGGAGCCTGTGCTTAGTCAAGCCTTATTTGGAAGGTTTGTATAAAGAAATGAGTGTGATTCTTGGTCGAATCTCAAATCTTTCAAAATTACTCTAGCAAAGAAAAAAATTCCTCTCGGCAAACTTGAAGGCAAAGGTAAAAAGTCCTTTACATCTTATTTACTATCTGGCAACATAAATTGTTGATGTTAGAAACAGTCAAAATTAGAGCGCGAAATTCATCTTTCAGCCCCTAGCGTCTAAGATACTGCCGTTATCGAAACACTTTAAATACAAAAGTTGTTTGTCTTAATAAGACGCTCATTTGGCTAATTGTATTTATTCAATCTTTAATATTAAGAAAGTTATAGCACCCCCCACACATACACCATTTTTAAGCTAGATGAACCATTTATGAACTCGTCCGAGATTTTTACATTTCGAACAACATATTCCAAGCTTGTTAAAATCCAAATAAAATTGCTTTAATTATCCTGTCCATTAAATAACATGAGGGCAAAACGTGATATATATATATGTGTGTGTATGTGTGTGTGTGTGTGTGTGTGTGTGTGTGTGTGTGTGTGTGTGTGTGTGTGTGTGTGTGTGTGTGTGTGTGTGTGATGATATTTTGAACTCTGATTTCAATTCTAATTAATTTACAACGTTTTATCTTAGTTTAGCCTATAGTAAGTTCATTCTCTTATTTCTTGATACAATTCCACTTTCTCTAAATTAATTCAAGAGAAGCTTTATAAAATTGCTGAATCAGCTAAACACCGACACATTCTCACTCTCCGCTTGAAGGGATAGAAAAATGTACAGTAAGCACATTCTTTTTGAAAGATCCCTGTGTTTCCCTTACTTGTGATTGACATGCATCAGAAATCCCCATCAGAATCTTATTAATATATTATCAATATGAAGAAATGTTTTCCCTATCCATATCTCATGTTATGTAAGACGAGGGATAATTTATTTCGCGCTTCTTCCCCACTTCTGCTTTTGTGTCGCGCTGTGGAGGACGTGCCTTGTCCGCGTCTCTGCTTGTAAATAATTATGCTTTCCTGGAATGGATATTAAAATTAATTTTAAAATGTAAAATGTTTTTTCACTGTCTTCAAAACTGCATTCTGCTTCACATAAAATTATATATATATATATATATATATAATAAACATTTGAACGACAAGAAAGTCTTGTCATGAGTGCCATTGCAATAGGTAGTCTTCCTATAGGTATTTAACCTAAAATACGGATCGCATATTTAATTAGTCACATTGCTAGAACAACTGGACAAGATATATTTAAAGTCCGATATCAAAAAATTTTATTATATTAACATTTTTTTTTGTTATTTTGTTATAAAATATACCCATAGTAGTTATTTAGAAGCTTTTATTTATTTTCTAAACATTAATTATTGTAATGGTTGTTATTTTATTCATATGACTTTCGTTAAAAATATTAATCTGGGCTTTCAGGAAATACTTTTATAATAAAAACATTCGGAAATTTATATTTTTATTAAAAAAACATTAATGCAAATAGATTGCATAAATAACTATATTAGACTACGTAGCTAGTTAAAATAAATAAAATGTAGTTAAAAGGTTTTATGGTAAGTATTTATTCCGCGTATTATGTTTCCATTACATTTTTATGCAGTCTAGACGATGTTTTTCAAAGATGTCTATTACTTTTTCTTTAACATAAAAAAAGTTAAATCTCCCTAACTATTACAATTTAGTATGATAGATAGTATTGTTATTAGATTGACCTACATGTTTACTAGTTGGAAATAAAAAGCAAATTTGTGAAATTCATCTTCCAAAATCTTTTATAATCATAAAAATAAATTTAAATTCTTTGAAAATTCCTTGAAAATTTTGAAGTAACTATGGTTCCATATAATAGCACTTTCATTTCGAGGATATTTTGCGTCGCCTACCTTAGACATTCCATTTAATAAATTACTCTTTGAAAATTCAAACATTTTTACTTCCCCATATGCAAAATTTAATAAGTATTGTAGTCGTCAAAAATTCGAATTCGAGATATTGGCAAATCTCTGAGTTTCACACATTTTTGAATTAGGAAAAGTGAATTTTGGAATTATGTCTATCTGTGAACAAGATAAATGAAAAACATTTTGAACTAGATGGATGAAATATGGTGTATGATATTTACACGAAATCTGTCGATTTCTATCAAATTTTGAATGAAATGCATTCAGGTGAAATGTGTCTGTTATGCCGTCCGAAAAGGATGACTACAAAATGTAAAAAATTATAAAAGTTGTGAAGCAAGTGTAGCATTTTAAGATGTAAATTCTTACCAAATTTTGAACAAAATCCGTCAAAGAGTTGAACGTCTATCGGTCTATTCTTTCGCGCGAATGTAAACGCGATCAGCTAAACGCGCAACAACTTCGGTAAAATGAATTAGGTACACAGTTTAGCACCTAAAGTATAAATCCTTGTCAATTCTTTTCCCAAAATCAGTTGAGAAGTTGATAGTTTGTCAGTTTGTACCGTAGAATACATGTATACACGATACAAACGCAATGATTTAAATCAATGAAATTTGGTGTGAGATCCAGTGACCTGATATTTTTGATAGTTTTGTGTCAAAATTTTATTTTAATCTGTTTTGAAAAAAAAAAGCTCAAAATGCCTACTCAGTTTTCTTTATTATATTACGAAATGTGTGCAAGACACCAAAAATAAAATTCTGAACACTTGTGGAGTTCCCAACCTTACGTAGGACCCACAATTTCATGCGACAAGGAAAAGGATAATTCATTATAGAGTGTTTAGAAATTGACACTCTATAATAAAGTGATAATATATTAGAGTGTTAGAGAATTTAGAGAGACCATTAATTAGAGACCACTCCCGCAGATAAATATTTGAAATGTTAAAGTGATGCAATATATGTAAAAATCAAACAATTTTTAAAAATGATACTGCCTGTAACTGAATAATTTACTGTAGTTGTGTTGTGACTTATGCCACTTTTCAAGTTTTCGCTGACAGTTTTCTGTCAGCGATTTAAGCCGAGTGAGCGTCTCTTGTTTGTTCAGTAGCGCCAACTAGGGCCAAGAGTATGACTTATCTACTTCATGCGTCACATTATATATTACAGGAGGGCACATTCATACATCTCACAGATAGAACACAGAAGAAGAAGAACCATGCCCGAACCAGAACTATTTGGTCTATGGAATTACAATATATATATATAATGTTAAATAATGTTATAATGATAATTTTCTTTTAAACTTTCATTTTCAATTTTTCTAGCTAGTACAAAAAGTTTTGGTGCTCGAAAGATTTCGAGATAAAAAAAAAATCATCGCTTTGCTAAAAATTAGCGATTGTGCGATACAGTAGTCACGTGATCATTCCAAACCAGTTTAAACTGGATTTTTACAAAAAAAGAGAAAAAAAATTTGGCCCTGTGAAATCGCTTTGAAGCTCGACCGATTTTGAGATGAAGAAAACCATAGCTTTCTAAATATCGATGGATGCGTAATCTGGTCACATGATTTTTTCAAACTGGTTTAAACTGGTTAATGACTTGAATTAATTAAAACAAACAATAATTTTTTAAAATAATAATGTTCTCACATAATATTTGCGATAGCAGACTTCAATTTCATCATTTTTTCCTTTAAACTAATAATTTATTTTTATTTTATTTCATCGAGTACAACTTTTATGAATGCAAAATATTTATTTTCAAAGCTATTCTTTTAAATTTCCAAGTGTCACAATTTTTTTTAAAAAATTTGAATTCCAAAATTAAAGTATACAAAAAAAATCCAATAAATATATCCTACTAGCAGTAGGAAATACTTAGCAATAATACATAAAAAGGTTAAAAGATTTTAAACAGATGAAATTTTTGATCATTGAAATTATCTTCTGAGATATTTCGATACATTGCTGCAATAAAAAGAATTTAAAAAAATAGATTGTAACTGCAATAAAATAATGCTTCATATACATAATATAAAATAATAAAACAGAATAAAAGTATAATGGTAATAATGTAATAATATTCTGTAAAAGTTAAAATGCTATCATTTCCGTAAATACTTATTCTATTGGAAATATTTCAAAACTTTGAAATTTAATCTGGTTATACAATTTTGATAGTGACTTTCGAAACTGATTTATTATGTTTATTCTTTTAAATGTGTATGCCAAGTAATCATTATAGTTGAAATTTTCTTTTTAATATATATACGTATTTCCAGAGAATCAATTTCGTTCGATGTAGCTCACCTTTCCTCTTTTTTGTATAAAAACATTTCAATACATTATTCTGATATTTTATTTCGCAGTTTTATTTGTACAGGTAGAATTTGCTGCAAATATTTTCTTGGCTGTAAAATCTTCTTAAAATTCCAGAGAGAATATTAAATTATTCAGAAATTCTCTGTCTTAAAAGTTAAACGCATTCAAGAAAATAAACTACATGTTTCAGCGATTTATTCTGTCAAGAATATACTACTTGACTCGTTTTAAATTTTGATATTTTTTCAAAAAAAAATTATTTGCTTTTGCTAGAATAAAGTTTCAAATAAATATTTTTCCTTCGTAGTTCGAAAGTACATCGAATGTGAAATAAAACTTTATCTGCGGTGATTTTTTTTTCTTTCGAATTTTCTTGTAAAAATCGTTTGGTCCAAAGTTTACTGAATTGCATTTCATCTTTAACTTTCAGCATTTCATTTTGACATTTTATTTCGTTTGTATATTTCTCCCTAGTAATTTTCATATTATAATTGAATATGAATGACATGATATAGGATATTATGGATTATAATAGCTTAAAGGAATTTTAATAAAATTTTTGTTTAATTTTCATTTTCCGGAAAGAAATGTGGTTTTATATTCTATCATCGGATCAGTGATTTGTAATATAATTTAATATAATTTTTACGGTTATAAACCTACAGTTATAGACTACGATGAGTGATGTTACCTGCATTGCTAAAAAGTAATATGATAAATAAAATGGTGTGTTTTTTTTGCCCTTATTGTAGTATTAATAAAAATTTAAATAATTGTGAAATTTTGCAAATTTAAAATTTATCTTTCTGTGCAATATGTATTGATTACATTTTTCTTGATCAAAAATTGTAGGTACTCTTGGAAAAGGCAAATTTCATAGTCCTCCTTAAAGCTTTTTTTCTTATTAATTTTACTTTAATTTCTGTTAAAACAGTTTTTAAATAAAAAAAAAATACTACGATAAATTAAGATATCAAAATATTTTTTCGTGGTTAGCCTTCACGAAAAATGATTCAGATGGTCCACGTATAAAATAAATAGAATTTAAATTTTAAAATTATTCTAAACACAGCAGTAAAAAAATAGAAAGTGTTTGTAACATAGTGTAAATATACGAATACGAGGTTTGTCAGGGCTTGTTTAGATATTCTAATTCAAAAAATTTCAGAACAAATTTAAGTACACTAATACAAAATTTTTCAGTGCTAGTTTAAATACATTAATACAAAATTTGTCAGGGCTAGTTTAAATACATTAATACAAAATTTGTCAGGGCTAGTTTAAATACATTAATACAAAATTTGTCAGGGCTAGTTTAAATACATTAATACATAGTCTGTCAGGGCTAGTTTAAATACATTAATACATAGTCTGTCAGGGTTAGTTTAAATACACTAAAACAAAGTGCATCAGGACTAATTTAAAAACATTAAAAAATTTTCATGGTTAGTTTAAATACATTAAATAAAATATGTCCGGGTTAGTTTAAATACACTAATATGTAGTATGTTAGGACTAGTTTCAATACACTAATGCGAAGTGTGACAGGACTAATTTAAAAATTCTAAAAGTTTGTCAGTGCTAGTTTAAATACACTAATATAAAGTGAGTTAAGCCTAGTTTAAATATACTAATACTAAAGTACTAACCTCTAAGTTACTAAAGTTACTTAGTTACTAAAAGTTAAAAAAAGTTACTAAGTTATTGAAAGTTAACCTCTAAATACTAACTAATACTAAAGTACCTACCTATACTAATACTAAAGTACTAATACTAAAATACAAAGTTTCTCACCATAATATGTTTAGTACAAAAATACAATTTTCTGCCATCATATAGCATCAAATATTTTTTTACAGTATTTTTTAAAGTAGCCAACCTATCCAAAGAAAAACTATTGCTTCGAGTCGATCTGTCCCATTAACCCTCGTTAGTGTTAATCGAAAAACTACTAAAACTGCACCATCGTCATTTTTCATGCTTTTCTTATTGTCTTCCCTTATCGGGGAATTTCCGATGTCATTATCGATTGATCTATATCGGTTGGAAGCTTCGCGATTTCATCGAAATCGTTTTTAAATCGCTCAGAGGATAACTCATTTCATCTAATATGTACAGATAAATGTATTTTGCTTTGTTTTCCTGCTTTCTTTGTGAAATATTTTTACACACTTTTATTTAACTTTATTTGTTTCGTGTTAGTATTAATAAAATTTATTATCGATTTCTTACTGTATCTCCGATATGATCGATTTCTGAAAATCTATGCATTTGCATGTTATCGATGACATCACATTATTTTAAAGTTTTTAGAAATGTATTATTAGTTAATCAACCTGATAGTGAATTGGAGAAAATATTTATTCCATGATTGCATAATATTAATAATTATAAATCTAGGTAATGTAATAATAAATTATTAATTAAAAGATTAATTTATCTTGTAAAAAACTATTTTAAAATGCATTTTTATTAATAAATGAAATGTATACTTCTATTAATTCATTAAACAATATGTTCTTTCAATATATTCACTAAATGTTCTTTCTACTAATATTCTTTGCACTTTTCATTTTTCGCCACCTTCCAATCCCTGTTACCAGTGACATGGTATTTAAATTTTTGGATCAAAAAAGATTTTAGTGGGATGCAGTGGCTTGATATCGCCCTCTTGTTACCTTATATTCCACCTGCGGCCTAGTGTATACGAAAGCCTGATACACATCAAATTAATTTCATTCAAATTCCTCCCCCTTTGATCTGGCGTGTAAATATGGAGTATGGAATACTTTCTGTGCGTTACGCTTTCAGCGTCTACGGATGAGACATATTTTAAAATTAAATTGCATAAAAATTATTGCCTTAATTATTGTTTGTTCAGAATTTTTTTTTCAAAGAAAATAAAGAAGTAAAATTTATTTAATTGAAACAATCATCCGATCTTTTCAGAATTTTTATAAAAGATATTGAGTAAATTGGCAGATAGTGCCTCTTAGAAATATTTCATATGCGTCATGTATTACGCTACGCATGATTTCGGAGTTCCTGTCACATCGATACATTTGCTTTCTGTGACCAAATATGGCTTCCATGCTAAACCTTGAATTTGACGACCGCGGTTAAATTTAAAGAATCAAAAGAGACCACTAAATATTTGTATTCTCTACAGTTAAAATTCATTTCTGTTATCGCTTTAAAGGGAATATTGAAAGGAACATTAGAATTTGTGTATTCTGCCGCCTTTTGCGAGTAAATAAATAGAAAGGTTGGGGCGATTGATTCAATTACGTGGCTTATTGAGCAGTCGAGGGCACTTGTCTCCTGGCTTTATTTGCAGAGGTAATGTGAAAAGTGCCCGCTCCTTTGGTAGGATAACAAATGAATCATTTCTGAGTAAAATACAGCTTACCTTACTGAAAGTGAATGTTTTTTTTTTGTTTTGTTTTTTTGAAATACTTTTTATTGAAGATTTGAAAAGTCATTTTAATCCTCAGTCCACATATATTTGCATAATGTCGAATGATATCGTGCAATTTTTACAATATCATTAAAATCATCATAATTGTGTTTAATGCTATTTATTATATAATGTATTAAGAATTGTACAAAATTTTATCATACTTTTCAATATCAAACAATTATATAATATTGCTCGTATAATATAGAATAATATATACTATACTATACTATATAATATCGTATACTTCTAACGATAGTCTACGATACCATATAATAATATATATTATCTAACAGTATTCTACAATATTTTAAAATATTGGCAAATATCGTACAATATTGCACAAGACCATATAAATATTGGGTAATATCGAACAATATTGCGCAAGACAGTATACATATTGGGTAATATCGAACAATATTGTACAAGACAGTAAACATATTGTGTAATATAGAACAATATTGTACAAGACAGTAAACATATTGTGTAATATAGAACAATATTTTACAAGACAGTAAACATATTGTGTAATATAGAACAATATTGTACAAGACAGTAAACATATTGTGTAATATAGAACAATATTGTACAAGACAGTAAACATATTGTGTAATATAGAACAATATTGTACAAGACAGTATAAATATTGTGTAATATAGAACAATATTGTTCAATATCGTATAAATGTGCTAATTGGAATCCAAGCTTAATTTTATTTATATTTTCCGACTGTAAAATTCATCATAAAACGCTTAAATTTTTATTTTAATTATAATTTTTTTATGGAATCTATTGAAGATCAAGTAATACACATCTAGTTACATCAGCCAATTTAATTTCAGTATGTATTACATAACCTACAGGAGGAAATGGGGCTCGAAGTTGTATCACAGAGTGTGATAGTGTACAGTCGGAAATCAGATAATAAATAGTTAAATGGGTGACTGTTTTATGGTTGCGATTGCACTTATATTAATCTCTTTAAGAAAGTGAAGGTGGCCTAACTGTAAGTTTCCACCACTAGAACCAGAGGATTCCAGGTTAGTGACTTGATCCCATTGAAAATTCAATGTCATTTGTTGGCCATAATTGCTTTAAATCTCACATCGAAGATCAAAGCTCTTAGTGTGGCGTGGAAATTTGGAGAATAGATTTCCAATTTATGCATCGTCTCCTTCATCTGATCACAATTCAACATTGTTAAGACCGCCCCAAAATTTCCTTTTGGACCTAAACCAAAAACCCTATTCAGGAAAGAGCATATTGCTTCTTAGACATAGAAAAAGCTTTGTTAGACTAAAACGTAGAACAGTAAATAACTTTTATTATGGGATTTCAAATTGAAAGTTGTCAGATTTATTTATCAAATATTTTGCAAACTTACCGCAATTATTTTATTTCTTTTTAATTAAATATAAACCTTTTTCTGACCTTCTTTTCATACTTTGCCTAAATAAATATTAACATTCTATAGAAATCCGAAGCTACTACATGCAATGCTGAAGGTTTGTACACTCAAACTTTGTTTAACTAAACCTTTTATAACGAGTGATTACCATGACGAGCGAAACAAAACGTAAAAAAGTTACTCGCATAAGCGAGCAATGTTTTGCAGAATGAGTGGCGAGGAGATAATGCTACATCACATGCTGCCTTGACATGTGTTAATCCGTGTTGAAGACTTGTTTAAAGAGAAATCTTATATCTGTATGGAAAAAGGTTTAACCAGAAAGCGTTGTCGAAAGCGACTCAGGAATTTAAACTAGTGCTTATCGAGCCTTAATTGATGTGATTGTGTCTCTGGCCAATAATATGGAGCTAAATGTGGATGATCCTAATGGAAGAATATAGCCAGAACTAACGAAGAGTTTATGAAAGTGAATTCTGTGTCACAGAAAAATGATGGGAAGGAGATTTGGTCCGAAAAGGAGGAAATAATAGCTTCAAATAGGCAACAATTTTGCAGTAATATAAGGGAGATGCAGAAAAAATAGAAAATTTATTACAACGTATATTGATCTATTGCCATATTACGCTGAAAAGACTGTAGCTATGCGCATTACAAATTCATTTAACAATAATGCTTTGTCTCATTTGAACTAAATTTCGAAACATAGCCAAGGACAAATGGCTTTAGAGAATTTTCTTCTAAAAATTGTATACTTTAGAAATAATAAATTATATTATTATAAATTTGTTTGAGTATTTTTTCGAAATAGTAAAGCATTGTCTTATTTATATGGAGAAAATTGCTTCACATAACAAGTGTTTAGCATTACGAATAAGACTTGGGAACGAATTATGTTCGTTAAGTGAAGTTCAACTATATATAACACATTGAATTAATTCTCATACTTCGTTTAGTGCTTACTTTATAAGGACTGATAGTATTAATTCTCTAATACTTTGTTTTAAATTGCGTAGGCATTCTATACAATATCGGTTTTTCATACATCGGCTGTAATATATATATTTATATGAATACATTAAAAAATGATTCTTTTTATTAGCTTAAAAGAAAATGTTTGAAAACTCTATTTAGAGTATATATAAGAATTTTTCTCATTGGCATAGTATAGTATTAGTATTAAATAAAAATGAAAAATAAGAAAATTAACTTAAATGTAAAAATTATTATCTCATGTTATCAAAATAATAATTTATTATTAATATTAGTGAATCCAAAAACAAATGCCCTTTTTATGATAATATTTTTTTTCTTGGCCACAATGGCATTTAGATTCGGAAATTTCGGATATTTTGTGTATAAATGCAAAATTAATGCGATTATCTCATGTGTTGAACATTTTTTCATTCAAACTACCATCGTCGCATACTGTAGCTCATATAAATCTATGCATTGCTTCTATAAATGCATTTCCAGCTGTTTTTCCGAATGATCCAATTATTTCACCTGCACGAAATCCATTGTGAATAGGCGATAACTGTTGGCGACTTGGCGCTGTTCCAGCAACCCCGCTGTCCATTAAGGCCTTCGGATAGATTTGGCCCCGGAAAAGAGTCGAGGAAAATATTCCTCTCACCATTATTTACTCATCCAGTCAAATAGGAGGCTCGAGCTCCATTGCGCCACTTGCCGTCATTACTCAAAATCCAAGGGGCTATTTGTAACTGGAGGGAAAACATTTTTCGAGGAAATAGTTCTTCGTCTGCATGCTGTTCTTGGATTTCATTTGAGTAACTTTAGAATAGTTACGTCCTTGCTTGTACTTAAAATTTTAATTTTAAAGAGGTGTTTTATCTTTGGAGGTAGTGCTTATATTGTATGTCACTCTTTATTATCTTTGCTTTGAAAATTTCTAGATAAAAAAAAATGATGACACCCGTATTGTGTAATTTAGTTTAGTTCAGTTCTATTAACGTCCCATTTTAAAGCGAGACTAGGTATATTTTGGAGTGGACCTCGTCATTTGGAACCGAAGTCAGATGACGAGGACGGCACCTGAGCTGGCACTCCCTTCTCCAGACTACACCAGCGGGAGGATGTTTGGCCTAGACGGATTGAACGTGCCCTAGACCTGGGAAAATATTCATGTGTAATCAGTATGCGATTCGTATCTAAATATTTTCTTCAATAAAAACTCACGATTTAAAAAAAAAAGCCTAAAAAACCGAGCTAAGGTTTTTCAAGTACTGGTCTACTTAATCTGCATCTGATAGGGGATTGATTTGTACTTTGACTGCTGTAATAATCGTGTTCACCAGTAATCAGACAGCCAGAAAGGCTGTGTAAGTGGATTTCTGTTTAAAATCTGATAAAAATGGGTATTAAGACTTCATACCAAATTTCATCCTTCTAGCTCAAATGTTTATTGAGTTATCATGTAGTATCATCGTAGACAGGCAGAAGAAACGATAAATAAACATAATTCCAAAAATGAGTTTCTCGAACTCAGAGGGGGATTGAAATGCAGAGATTCGTCTAAATCCCGAATTCGAATTCTTTGACGATTACAGTACTTTCTTTTTTTATACTCCATTAGAGTATTTACGAGTTTAAGCAAAAGTAATAAATTGCTGAACAGAATGACCCACCACAAATTGAAGTCCATTTTTATTCTCCTTCACGTATTCGCCTGTGGGGGGCACCTCGTTATTGAGGATGAGAAGTTTCCAGTATGGTGGTTGGTTCTCGTCCTCCTTGTGGATACACGAAAAGGCGGGGGGTTAGCTCCTCCCATAGATGACGGGACGTACTTCCTTAGGGAAAGGTTGTACCGTGGCCGGTGATACCTCTTAGGACTCAACCACAGTTCCCCCAGCGTTGCGGTCGCGACAGTCTGGTCATTCAAGTTTATCCGTGTGCTCTCCAGTGGGTCGGAATAGCCAATTTGTGGTTCCCCTTCACGTATTTTTAACAACTACCTATTTTTATTTTTCCTTCCGAACTTCTGAATTTTCCACTGAAAGGAAAAATTCTCCTTTTCCCGAGGAAAAGAGTAAAAAGCAAAGAGCTCTTTGAGATGTATGTGCATAGCTTATTTCATCTTCCTTCCTCAGAAAAGAATTTTTTAAAACTGTATATTCTTCCATGTAAACTTTTATTTCTTTAAGAAAACATATTTTTACATTTTGCGTAGTTTTTTCCTCTGTTGAAAATTGGGAAATAAGACATCTATAGCTTGAAAAAGGGTCATGGTCTGATATATATTCTGGAAGGAAAAATTTACTTTGAGAGATTTTGAAGTTTGTCTGAGATACCTCTAGTTTGAAGGAAGCAGCATTTCAAAATTATTATCCTGTTGGTATATTTTCTGTGTTGTTTTGTATGCTTTGCGTTGGCATACTACTTTGTTTTATGTGTTGTAATTTTAATTTTTCCTATGCGAATGCTTGTATAGTTAAAATGAAGGCTCCGAAATCATCAGACGATATCAAGTGCCGCGGTGGCCTGGTAGTAAGGTATCGGTTTCGAAACCGAAAGGTTTCACGCTCGAGATCCGATTTCTCCGAAGTGTCGTTCTTTTAGCGGGGTTGGTGCACGTTAAATCCGTGGGGGCCAAACATCCAAACATGTGGAAGTTTGGAGAAGGAGGGGCCACACTGGTGTCGTCATCGTCATCTGAGCGCTTCTCCAAATGACGTGGTGCATCCAAAAATAGCCCTAGTGTTTGCTTCAGAAATGGGACGTTAATTTAGCTAAACTTAAAAAAAAATAATAAATTCCAACTCTTTAGATCTCAATAAGACCGAATAAAAAAAAAATTCAATAATGCCTGTTTGTCTTGTTAATCTTGAATAGTTTGTTGTATGACATCACTGTGTGTATATCTTTTGCATTGAATTTCTAAATCGGTCCAACATGATGGAAAGCTTTTAATTTGTCAACTCCATGGGAAAAAAATCCCCCTCCCCCATCGATTTCTGTCAATAAATGTCAAGTATCGAGCTATTAGAATAATAGTCAGACCGATAAATAATTGAAGGACCATCATCCGATGATCATTCCTTCCTTCCACTTCATGACTACACTACTTAAATAACCGAAAGATTGTGGTCATCGAAATATGAAGTTTTATTATGTTTATCTCTCCATGAAAGCGGTAAGCTAAAAATGTAAGCAGCTGTCTTAATGAAATTTGATATTGTTTAATTGCTGGAAATGTTGATCTGTATCACTTTTTTGATAGAATCCGGTATGAATTCATTGTACGTCAGTCGATCTGTACTTATATACATGAGAATGAGATAACTCGGAAGCATACCAAACAAGCTAAAAGATATTTAGTATATGACCTTGAGGCTGATATTGTTGATTTGGTCATGTTATTGAATTGATGATTTGTTCATTTGTTTGCCCGCTGAAAGGTAGTCTATGTGCTTATGAATAACTCATAATCTCAATGAGGTTTAATATCTAATCTCTATAATATATATCAGTGCCGGGATAACCTGGTTCGCTGGGCGTTGGATTCGCGTCCCTTGAGTTGCGAGTTAAAACCCCGTCGGCCGAAGACTCTCCGTGTGTGGTGGTGGTTGGAGCACGTAAAAATCTGTCGTGGTCACAAAGTCATCCATGCCGAGAATAATACCACTGAGGGTACTGTATCGGAGGTGATCATTCTCTGATTCAGGTCTAAATTACGATCTATGGTTGAGTGAATGAAATGCATGAAGGAAGTCCGCCGCGTAAAAGGGTTTGTGACGTTTATAGTGGCAAAGTTGTAGACTTGGCTCTAGTTGGCGCCACTAAATCAAGAGACACACCCTAATCGCTGTCTTCGTCAGCGAGCTTGTCCATGGCAAGTGCCATAAGAAACAACAGCAACAATATATACCTTTAATATCTATTCAGATCCTTATCAACTTTTGCGTCTAATTGGTTAAAACAAGGAATTCAAAATGTGTATTTGAATCTCTTCGTTATCATGGGAAGTTAAAGTAAGTGATTACGTTAATATATATAATGATATTTTAAACTCTTAATTTAATCCAAATTAATTTCTATCCTAATTTAGCCCATCGTAACTTCATTTTCAAATATTCTCTTATTTCGTGATCTAATTCCACTTTCGGTTTAATTAATCCCTTTGTAAAAATAATACGACATCAATACTACGTATCAAATGAAAGTGATAGTTTTGCCCTTATCAGAGGTCGAAATATGTATTTTTCATCTGAACGTGGCCGGAAATCCTATGTTATATAAAGCTAGTGATCATTTGTTTCGTCCTTCTTCGCTTTTTCCTTACTTCTGCTTTTGTGACGTGCTGCGCCTGCTTGTAAATAAATTGCTTTTCCGAGATGGATATTAAAGAGAATTAAAAATACAACATCTCGTCTATGTCTTCAAACAAAAATAATGTTACATATATATATATATATATATATATAAATTTGTGAAAATATGAACATTTTTTATTCACTATTTTTAACTATTAAATACATATTTTTTGTAAAAAACCCTTTGAAATGTGTTCTAATCTATTTTTTGGGAAGTTACACTGTTCTTTGTATTTTTATTTATATATGCTTTAGTGCTATTTTACATCTTTAAATGGTATTTTTTTTTTTTTTTTCAAATTCTAATCTTTGGTAGATTTTTTTCTAATGTAAAATCTCATAAATTAAGATCTAATGCATATTTTTTGGTCAAATTTCATATAATAATTTCTCACCATGTTTTGCTGTACCTGAAATAAAGAATAAGTAATCCATTCATTTAGAAATATTTTATAGTTGTTATTTTTCAATCAAACCTCCAATATTTAAAAAGTGGATAGAAATTGTTTTTATTTTTTAGTTCATTAAATAGTTAATATATTTCTTGAGGAATCTGCAAAATGGTTTGTGAATCATATGAAAAACCTCTATGCTACAAGCTTTTTACTTAATAAATATTTTAGCCAAAAAAAAAAAACTTTTTTCAAATTAAATATATATATATATATATCACTTCACTGGTATAGTTTGATTTCCTACGTGTTTTTGCAATATTTTTTATAAAAAAATTCAAAAATATAACTATGTTAGAGAATTTTTCAAAAAATTCATCCAGAACGTTGTCACATGCCACATAGAAAGCAGCCCGTGTTATGTAAGTGTACTTTAAAGCTAAAGGTAAACTATTTTTTAAACCAAGTTTTAAAAAAATTCATTAAAAGCTTGTCTAATACTTAAACCTACTGAAATGCAAAAAATTGATTCTTCATATCTTACTCATCAACAATGAGGAAAGAAGCCAGGATGAAATATTAGCGGTAACAATGAAAATTTTAAGTTTCATTTCAACAATGAAATTAAGTTTACTAAAGCAAGTATTTCCTTACAATATTTTATTGAATTAACCAAAAATGAAAAAATTATACCACAAAATACTTGCTATCATTGAAAAGATAATTTTTTGAACTTTAAGTTAATGCAAAAATTATTTGTGTGCTGTGATATTTTCTGAAGTTATGGGTGAAAATTTCTCTTAATTTTTAATGAATTAAAATTACAATTCAAAGTTTTAAAAAATCGTTCCGAGGCGCACCTTCTCTCCCTCCAAAATATATGTGTGCTACATTTGGTAGCTCTAAATCAAAATATCTGGCATGCTGAGTATCAAAACACACACTGATAAACATATACATTCAACTTTATTATTGGTAGAGATTAAGAAATAAATAATTCAGATCATTTATTTCACATTATCTTATTCTTTTTTTTTTTTTACCATCTTTCAATCTTTGAACACTATTTTGTAACACTACATTATAAAAAAATTATAGTACACCAGTAAAAATTACATTTCTACAATTTCCGAAAATATTTTTAGTTCCACTTTTACTCACAACAGTAAAAAAAAAACACTGCAGGAGTACTTCCCTCCACTGGTAAGAAGAAACCGCTAAACAAACCACTCAACACAACTAAAAGTCCCTCTTTTTTTCCCCCATTTCTTTGAAGATCTATTTTTTAACAATCGCAATGTCTTAACATTTCTTTTCACCTCCAGGAGAGACTTTTTCCCCCTTCAAGGGAAAATTCCCCTGCGACTGAAAAAAGGGGAAAGAAAAGAGCCAAGAAATTCTTGAGATGTGTGTCAACATAGCTTATCTCACTCCCCCTCCCCCTTCCCTTAAAGAAAAGTTTCCTAACTGCACACTTTTCCTTGCAGTCTTTTATTTCTTTAAGGAAATGATATTTTTATATCGTTCGCAGGGATTTTTCCCTTTCCGAAAATTGGGGAATAAAACTTCTCAAAGTTTACATTATTTACGAGATGATAGCCTGAAAAAGGACCGTGTTCACACACATATCTGAAGGAGGAAAATATTTTTTAAGCCTGAGACATGTCTAGAATTTCAAACTAAATGTCATGAATATGTTAGTTTAGATGGGTTTGAAGTCTTATATAGTGTGATAAGTTATGATTTAAAGTAAGACGTATTTCGAAAAAGTTATCATCATCTTGTTTCAGACATATTTCTGAATATTTGATTATTCTATAATCTGTACTATTTCCTGTTTACTTTCTCTTATAAAAAAGTATTTTAATCGTCAAAAACTTCAAACGAAAGATTTTGCCAAATCTCCATGTTTTAGATTTTTCTGCGTCCGAAAAAATGCCTGTCTGTGAGCACAATTACTGAAAAGAGCTTTGATCTATGCGCATGAAATTCGGTACATGATCTTCAGACCAAATTTAGTTGTTATATTTCTATAAAAGTTTTGTCTAAATCCATTCATTGTCCGTCTGCCTTCGCGTGACTGAACATAATTATTACGTAGTTTGTATAATAGTTAGTTAGTTAGTTATTTTGGATTTTGTGGCGCAAGAGCCAAATCTGGCTAAGTTGCGCCAAACATATGGTTGAAGAAAAAAAATAATTCAGTGAAGTTCTAAAAAGTTAAAGTAAAATTTGCAAAACCAAGAAATGTGGGGATAAAATTTTACAAGTTAAATAAAATGGAAAACACCAATTTCTTTTAAGAAAGTAAAAATATTTGGATGAAGATGTTCTCCCACCAAGTCACGAATGTTTGAAGATGATGTACCGAATAAACGTAATCGATGAGAATTAAAAATTGGACATTCTGACAAAATATGAATGACAGTTAAAT
Source organism: Argiope bruennichi (assembly GCF_947563725.1). Classification (NCBI taxonomy): domain Eukaryota; kingdom Metazoa; phylum Arthropoda; class Arachnida; order Araneae; family Araneidae; genus Argiope; species Argiope bruennichi. The sequence continues at coordinate 52,914,249 of NC_079154.1, read as the reverse complement.
TAACATGACACGCATTACAGACTGGGCATCGCTCACCCAATAGAAGATGTTTATGTGTGAGACGAGTATTGCCAATGCGAAGCCGAGTCAATTTGACGTCCAACTCGCGCACTGGAACTACCGGCCACAAAGTGATGTCAGACTGGATAGAATGCAGTTTATTAGAAATCTGCAAATCCCATGATTCTTTCCATAAATAAAAAATACGTTGAGAAATATATTTTTTTTAATCTGTGTACGGAATAGCTCGTTGTAGAGAAGTGGATGCTGCCTTTGCTGCAGCATCGGCAGATTCATTGCCAAAACTGCCAGCGTGGCCTGGCAACCAACAAAATAAAATTTGGTAATTCCGAGTTTGCAAATTTCTCCAAAGATGTATTATATCTACAGCTAGTGGAATCTACAGATATCGTAGTTTGTATAAAGAGTGTCCCAAAATGACGCAAATATCTGAATTCGCCACCATTCATGCTGTAAAGTTATGGCAACGCTTTAAAAAAACATTTGACAGCTGATAGTTTAGGATTAGTAAAAATGAAGCGTTGCACGACAGAACAATGTGTTAATGCAATATTTTTAAATTAAATAGAAAACACAGTTTTCTATTTAATTTAAAAATATTGTTTAAATAAAGTTTTTTTTCTTTGAATTGTTTATTTTTATTGAATGGTAAAGTACACATGGTATGTTTATGTATGGATTACCACATAGGGCAAAAGGTCTGCATGGTTTTCCTTGCACATGCTCACTCTTTTTCAAAATTTTCCATGATCTTTTTGCATAAATGTGGCTGAATTTCGTTGATGTATCGTTGAATTTCCTCTTTCAATACATGCGTTCTTGTAGCGTTGTCGTAGACCATTGACTTCAATTAACCATATAAAAAGAAACCCAATAGTGTTAAATCAGACAATCTAGGGGGCCAATTTTGGAACTGTGGCCGCCAAAACCTTCATTATTTTTTAAATGTTATTCAACAGTGAAAACACGTTTTTCTTTTGTATAACACTCCACTTTAACTAACCCTAAACTTCAGCTATTAAATGGCTTTTTTAATAGGGCTTTTAACACTTAATTGTGCGAATGGTGGCAATTGCAAATCTTGCTTTCATTTTGGGACACCCTTTTGTCAAATGTGTAAAATTTGATCGATAATTTTAGAATCTAAAAAGTAGATCATTTTGAATTCTAAATTATATCCGATGTCTGGTTGATTGTCTGTCAGTCTGAACATTCGCATGCATGTAAACACAGTAACTCAGAAATGCAATGATTTAGATAAATGATCGTTTGCCCGGTGTCTGAAGGATCTGTGCATTCGTGGGATTCGTGGCATTGTTCAAATGTAGAAATAGAGGAAATAACAGAGAATAATCGAGAAAATTTTGTGGAGACTCCCGCTGGTTTTACATGTATCTATAGTTTCAGTTAATTTCAAATTATTTACAAAAAATTTCAAATTTGTTTCATACTTTAAGTGAATAAAAAGGGTGTGATGTCATTGCAAAGCGTAAGACAACCTGCAGTTAAAACTTAAGTGACATTTGTAATCACATTTATCAGGTGATTAGCGTCATTCGATTTGGTTCTATTAACTTTAATGGAGATCCTGGCACAATTAAGACTGTGATTAATACTAATTGATATCTGATCAACATTAATTGCTCTAAATTTCATCAGTTTAGCACTTATTTGTTGATTAATGCTTTAATTATATTAACTGATAAATTAATTTTAACTAAGCAGCTATTTGATGAAGTTCCTCGATGAATTTGCTGGTTTGACATTTATTAGAAGCGATAGATTTGATTATTCGGTTTAGAGGCCCAATTTAGCCTCGACTGATGATAATCATCAGTTAATTGCTTATTCAGTGACACTGATTTATTGACTGATAATTCAAGCATTATATCTGATGGTCATTAATCAATTACTCACTTTGTGTTAAGTCCAACAAATGTCCAAATCCAACAGATGTCGGTTTTATAACTGAATTATGTACTTTTGTTTGGCAACACTTATCACTGCATTCGTTAATTGATAATTCATAACACATGTTTGGTATTTTCATTTATCAGTTATTCCTTGATTTTTCAGTGGGGTTGAATTTTTGTCCGAAAACTTTTATTAGAATATATTTATAACGCTTGACAGCGCGAATTTTGATGTCTTTATATACCTCTGTACTCTAGGGTTTCTGAATGTTTTATTTAGATGTATTGATCGTTTTAAAAAAATTATATTTAATTTATTATTTAAAATAAAAATAGTAAAATTTTAATTTTGGACTAACAATTTTTAATTAATTTTTTTAATGTGCTGACTTTTTCAATCAAATTAAATTAATTGAAAGTGTAATTGCATAATTAATATTAATATTTCTTTATGCCAAATTTTCTTCCATTAGATTAAAAAAAATGTAAAATACGGTTATAATTTTTGAATGTCTTATTCAGATATATTAAGCACAAATTGTATTCATTTTAAAATGCTCTATAAATATACAGGGCCGCGGCGGCCTGGTGGTAAGGGCTTCGGAACCGGAGGGTTTCAGGTTCGTGATCCGATTCCACCGAAGAACCGTCGTGTAAGAAGGTCTGTTGCACGTTAAATCCGTCATGACCAAACGTCCTTCCGCTGGTGTGGTGTGGTGTGGAGAGGGGGGTGCCAGCTCAGGTGCCGTCCTCGTCATCTGACCGAGGTTCAAAATTACGAGGTCCGTCCCAAAATAACCCTAGTGTTGCTTCAAACGGGATGTTAATATAACCAAACCAAACCTCTATAAATATACCTTTTTTAATTTTACATGCTTTTAAATCATTTCCTTTCATTAATATATTGATAATCATTTTAGAAAATAATTAATTTTTGGATTATAAAAGAATAGAATGTTTTAAAATAACTGGACCAATCCGATTTAAACCCACAAAAAGTTGATTTTAGCTTCGTAAAATAGAGGACATTTTAAGAAGATATAATATGCATAGATTTGAAAACTCTAAAGTTCATGAATTAGATTTAAAAATGTAATTAATAAAAATCCTTATCATAAAAAAATTCGGTAAGCATACTAGAAGTTATTTCCATTACAGTAGTATAAAACTTTATATTACAATATTTGCAAATATTGTGTATTTGCTAAACTTATTTTTATTTGTTTCTAAACTTATTTTTATTTATTTTTAAGGTATTATTTACAGAAAAAATATTATGTATTTTTCATATTTTTGAATTGCGTAATATTCAATATTAACTTTTTTTTGTTTTAGATGTATTAAGATGAAGATTGAACCTATACTCATATATTATTCTAAGTTTGAAGTGATTCTATTTAGAATTGTTTTTTATTTTCTGAATGTATTGACTGGGATTATTATGATGATAAAATTTTTCTCATAACAGCACTTTTTCAATTTACTATTAAAAGACAAACATTTAATAATTAAAGCAGTTCATTCTTTATATAAATACTAAATTTTACAATAGTCATTATATTTTCTGAAAATAAATTCCCTGAATTTCTTACAATTCTCTTTATGGAAAACATGCCAGTTCCTTCATTAAAGCGTCCTTTAAAAAAAGAAAAAGAAATATTCTAAAGAAATTAAAACCAAACAAAGAACCAAAACAATCAGTTAATAATAAAAACAATTTTTTCTAAAAATACTAAATTTTACAAAAGTTGGTAGATTTTCTGTAAAGAAATTCCCAGAATTTTCGACGACTTCATGACGGCGAACATGTCAGTTCCCTTATTAAAGCAACCTTTGAAAATAGAAACAAATATTCTAAAGAAAGTAAAACCACAAGAAAGAAAATAGTAATTTAAAAACATTAAATTTTTCTTCTCCCAAAAAAATTTTTTCAACACTTTTGTGGAAACACATGTTTTTTCCCCCATCAAGCATTTCCGATTTCCACCATGAGCATTAATTTCCACCATGAGCATTTAAATTCGATCTATGAGAAATTCATGACTATCGACTTTTTACACATTGAATTGAAAAACATTTGACAGATTATATATAATTGGTTATTATTATTATCATTATTCATTATTATTATTTATTATTAAAAAAAGAAAAAGAAATATTCTAAAGAAATTAAAACCAAACAAAGAACCAAAACAATCAGTTAATAATGAAAACAATTTTTTCTAAAAATACTAAATTTTACAAAAGTTAGTAGATTTTCTGTAAAGAAATTCCCAGAATTTTCGACGACTTCATGACGGCGAACATGTCAGTTCCCTTATTAATGCAACCTTTGAAAAAAGAAACAAATATTCTAAAGAAAGAAAATAGTAATTTAAAAACATTAAATTTTTCTTCCCCCAAAAAAACATTTTCAACACTTTTGTAGAAACACATGTTTTTTCCCCCATCAAGCATTTCCGATTTCCACCATGAGCATTCATTTCCTTTTTTCACCAACATCTGAATTTTTTTACAGTAAAAAAATAATAACCTCTACCCCTTTATTAATCTATTCACAAAAATCTCCTCTGAATTCAAACATTAATCACAATTCCCTCACACTATCAATATAGATTTACGAAACGAAATTAAATTTATCACCTCAGCAAAATCCTCAAAAACCTTTTGCAAAATCAGGCGAGTTAAAAGAGGAACTAATAAATTTTCCAGAAACAATCCGAAACAAGCGCTGAAATATATTTGCCGACCGGAACCAACTCGAAAGCAATTTATCATAGTCAACCCTCCACTATTCCCCGGAACGTCCCGAATAGATTTATAATCATTCGACGCCAGATTATTAGGGTCCTTTTAAAAACAAAGTGGATGCTCCCTCTCCATTCCTCTGAGATATGGAGCTATTCGTAAAGTAATGAACTGTAATAGGATCCGTCGTTTAAAGTTGAAACGGAAGTTTTGAAATAAATTGATACGGGTTTTCTTAATAATCATATTCTTCTCCTGTCGCTGTGGTTAGGAGAATTTGTTAGAATATTTCGTGGTTATTGATTAGAATGTAAAGGTTGGTGGAGAAGGGGGAGGGGGTTGTGTTTTTTAAAATGCTGATTTGATACTCATTTGAAGCGGCAAAAGAAAGGGGAAATCATAAAAATTTAATTTTTACTTTATCGTATGTGAAGTATGCATAGAGACTTAATCGTAATCGCTATTAAATTCGATCTATGAGAAATTTATGACTATCGACTTTTTACACATTGAATTGAAAAACATTTGACAGATTATATATAATTGGTTATTATTATTATCATTATTCATTATTATTATTTAGTATTATTTTTTATTATTATCATTATTGGTTATTATTATCATTTATTATTATTTATTACTATTATCATTATTCGTTATCATTATCATTTATTATCAGTTGTATTATCATCATTATTTGCTATTATTATTATCATTATTGGTTATCATTATCATTTATTATCATTGTTGATTATTATTATTTAGTATTATTTTTTATTATCATTATTGGTTATCATTATCATTTATTATCATTATTGATTATTATTATTATTTAGTATTATTTTTTATTATCATTATTGGTTATCATTATCATTTATTATCATTATTGATTATTATTATTATTTAGTATTATTTTTTATTATCATTATTGGTTATCATTATCATTTATTATCATTATTGATTATTATTATTATTTAGTATTATTTTTTATTATCATTATTGGTTATCATTATCATTTATTATCATTATTGATTATTATTATTATTTAGTATTATTTTTTATTATCATTATTGGTTATTATTATCATTTTTATTATTATCATTATTTGCTATTATTATTTATTATTATTATCATTATCATTTATTTTCATTGATTATTATTATTTAATATTATTTTTTTATTATCATTATTGGTTATTATTATCATTTATTATTATTATCATTATTGGTTATCATTATGATTTATTATTATCATCATTATTTGCTATTATTGTTATTTATTATTATTTTTATTACCATTATTGATCATTATTTGTATTATTTATTATCATTTTTATTACCATTACTGGTCATTATTTTTATTATTTATTATCATTTTTATTACCATTACTGGTCTTATTTTTATTATTTATTATCATTTTTATCATTATCATTATTTACTATTATTATTGTTTATTACCATTATTGGTCATTATTTTTATTATTTGTTATTATTTTATTATTATTACAGGTCATTATTTTTATTACTATTCTTATTGCCATTATTGGTCATTATTATTGTTATTATTATTATTGATTCTTTTTCCTCTTATTATTATTGATATTATTCTGATTTATGTATTTCTTCCTTGAAAAAATGAAAGATGGTACGAATTTTCAACCCAAAACATTGTAACATAATAGTGTTTGGCATTTATAGTATTTGATTTAAGACTGATTTGTCGATTTTTATTTTATTTTTAAAATTTATTCCTAAGTATTAAAAAAATAACGTACACACGCTCAAAAAAAATGTGTTCGATAACACCCTAACGCATGTGAGTAATCTAGTAACTAAATATTATTTTTGTAAAACATGCTTAAAATGCTTTTATAAATGTATTAAAATTATAGAAAGATACATATATATTTGATAACATTGGCATCAGTAAAAATCTTTTTTGTTTTTAAAGTGATGTAAAAAGGGCTTTAGTGCTATGAGATGTTTCAAAGTTATTAAGGAAAAAAGAAGTCTTGGTGAGAACTAACCACCAAAGAAATAACTACCTACTAAATTTCAGGCTCTAGGTCTAGCGCTGTATATTGTAAGGTATTTATTTTACAGAACTTCAAATCACTTTTGTCGGAAATACCTACTGATGCTTCGTATAAAAAGTTCTCGACTTTTAGTTCCTCTACTGTAAATGTGTTTTCCTGGCGATAGAATGTTTATGGCCGGATAGACAGTTACTCTCTTAAGTTAGGGAGGGAGTTAGATTCATCTTCACTTTTTTATTCTTTGTTTATTTATTCTTAAATTATCTAAGTATTCTTCTAACAGTTTATTTAATATATCGGAGCTAAATTTTTTGACACGAATGTGGCAAATATATAATCAACTTCGATTCTACCTGAATACATCAGTATATGTGAGAAATAGAGAATGAAGAAGAAAGGAAATATGACATATAATCTGCTCATGCGCGTTTCATTAAAGCTACGAGTTAACTTGTAGAGAACAGCGCATGCGTAGTGTTTTCATCTGATTCCCACTTAAGAAATTGATTTCAAAATATCCAATGAAGGAATGCTTAAACAACGAAAATCAGGAAAATTAAAGAAATGAATTCTCTGCTGCCATTATTTAAGAGGATGAAAGCATTAAAAACCATTTTGGGATAAAGTAAAGAATAGTGTGCTCCCGAGTTTGTCGCCAATATTGCAACTCATCAGATCGCTCTTCTAGCAACCCTAATGCTGTTTTGTTTATTACTTTTTGCAATGGTTGAGTTGTACATAAACTACAACTGTATTATGAAAAATGCTAAATTAAAAATATTAAAAAATATCGATGAAAGATTTTAATTTTGTTCTTTTTTATAATTAAAAGTTTATTAAATAAAGAAAGTTAAGTTATAATTAAAAGTTATTTTCTTCTTTCTTTTTTTTAATGTGAATACGAACAGAAAATATTTATTCTTTTGCAATTTTTAATTCTCAGTATGCGCTTTAAAAAATGTTGCATTCTCACTTTAAAAGACAGCTGCAATGGAATTCTTCGCAGTTCTCATAATTCTTTTAGTGTTCTAACGGTTGGTTCTCTTCATAATTTGTTATGTCGAAAGTATTTCGAACGTATAGAATGGATGAAGGGTGAGTCAAATATGTATATATATTTGATGAAGTTAGGAAAGGATGCTTGTTTGAAATTTTGTATGGAGAATGTTCCAATTGCTTCTTTCTCCGTTCTTTCTTTTCTTTTGGTTATGTACTGTTTCTGTTATCCACACAGTCCTTATGTTCAATGTGCTAGCGAAGCTACTATGTTCCCGCTCCCGCTGCTAGCGAAACCGTAGGATGTTTTTTTTAAGGTAAAAAAATTCTGCCCGGTGCCTTCTACACCAGGTAATAGAAGGCACTAGGCAGTATGGAAAGAAAAAAACAATACTTATCAGTAAAAAGTCCTAATTATATGGCGGGAAATGGTAACCGTAACCGCTCCGCCGAAGTATTTGTATATGTAACTTATTACGTTCTCTCAGCTTGAGTTAAATTAAATACTAGTCGCCTTTGGTGACCCATTGGTCCGCCGAATATATTGACATTTCAGTTAAATCTTTTATTCATAACTTCATTTTTATAATTTTTGCAACTATTTTTTAAACAAATTATTTTTCAACTAATTATTAAAGCCCTGTTATTTAAATAATCTTACACGTGTTCTATGTATTGTGTACTTGAACCTTTTTAACCGTAACCTTTTAAACCTTTTAACCTAACCTTAACTTTAATGAACCTTAATCGAATCGAATTCCATCATATCATAGTGCAATTAAAAGGGGCTTATGGCACTATTACAGTAAAAGTTTAGATAGTCTAATTCAAACTGTATGCATTATAGTTTGCAATAATAGAATTTCACTTTCTAATTCTTCCTGTAACCTGTGTATATAATAAGCAGAATCTTGTTTTCTTATCTTTCAATGGTAGTATAAATCATGCTATTAAAATGTGAAGAGACGATGATAAAGGTCCGCATTTCATTGAAAAAAATATAATTTATGTTAAAAATGATGTAAAAAGATTCTAATTGGCGAAATTTAAGAAAAATTTTTGCTTATAAATTGTATCGTCAGTTGTATTATTAATGAGACAATTTTTTAAAATTTATAATGGTGTAAAATCAATTTTTCATAATAATATATTAAGGAATTATCGCAGAAAATCGATAAAATCTAGCTTAGTTTTTAATCATTAAAGTTTTTATTAAAATGTCAGAAATTGCTTCGAAGTGCACAATACCACCCTCCAATAAATATGTGTGCTAAATTTAGTAGCACTGAGCCATACGATCTATCCTATAGAGTGCCAACATACACTTAGACATAGACACGTATTCTATTATATTATCACTTGTCGCCTTTGGCGACCATCTGGATCGCCGGAGATGTTGTCTATATTTAATTTTAGTTAGATTTCACAGTCCAGTTTCACTCCCATGATTCCTTCAAATTGTCAAACTTTAAACTCGTGTTATTTTAATTGTCTTGCACATGGTAGGTTTATTAAGGACCTGAACTTTTTCTAATGGAAATGAGTTCCATGACATCACAGCGGTATTAAAAGATATAAATGCCCGATTTATTTGTCTTCTAAAATGAGAGGTATTGTCATTTCACTTTTATATTCATCTTTCAAATTAAACAGAATCTCTCTTTAACAGAACTCTTTTTGAAGAGAATCCTTCTTTATAGAACTCTTTGTAAACAGAATCCTTTTTTAACAGAACTTTTTTTAAAACAGAATACTTCTTTAGCTTTCAACATTGGAAGAAAATCTCGGAATCCAGTATTTGAGGACGTAATGAAAACGGTTTGGATTTTCTTCTCAACAATGAAAACGTTATTGTAAAATATACTTAAAAAGGTTTTTAAATGTTACATCTTGGCTAAAAACTTTTATAGCAATTCAATTGGCATCATTGAACAGATAATTAAATTTTTAATTCCAAACTCTCTAAATAAAGGAACAACAAATAGATAATATTGTTTCAAAACTGGCATTACATTTTATTTGTAATCTTTTGATTATTACATGAAATTACTTAGTACTATGTTATAAAATATATCACCTTTTTTCATGAAATAATACTGAATATTAATTCTATTGCGTTGTTTTAAGCCTATAAAAGTTTGTTATGTTTGGTCAAAGTTCTTATTTTCTCTTTAAACGACTGCCAAAAAAGTAATATGCCAATGATTACCTAGCATTCGGAATTACCATCTACTGATCAGTCCAGGTAATCACCAGATCAATTAAGTAATCCGCACTGATTGATTCCACGTTACATTGATAATTTATAAGCAGATAAATATTATTTATCTAACAAAATTATATTCTTTTCCAGATGGTTATGAATGGTAGTCCAAGGAGCGTCGTCGAGCTGGACGTGGGCGACATGCTCTCGGACGTTGTGACCGCACACACGGAGGCTGACGAAATAAAAGAGGAGGAGGAGACAGAGAACCCGGGAGGACTCGAACCCGTCATCTCCAAGGACAACCCCGTCGTCGTCATTGTCAACGGGCTGCCGAAAAAAGAAGAGACGGTGGGTGAAAATAACAACGAACCAGCTACGCCAAATCAGGTGAGTTGGCGAACGCCAGGATTCTTGAAATTTTAGCCAAAATTATTCGATAAATTTATTATTCTTTTCATATAATTATTCACATGTTGGAAAGTTAACCTATACCGCCGTAAGTATTTTATTTGTATTGAAAAAAAATTGATTTTAATGGAAGATGTTATTCATATAGTGCCACCTTTCGCGAAAATTCCCATTTAAAAAAATCATAACTGACATTTGAATTCTAAAAGAAGTTTCTTATCCTGTGATGAAAGCTTATAAGCCAGTTAACGGCTACGCTGCACTAGCAATTGCTTTTGTATTGTGGTCATGTTACTCGGCTGCGAACCGCAAAGTCCCACGTTCTATCCTCGCTCATACAAATTCGCCACAATCCCTTTGCGGTACAGTGTTCCACTATATGGAACACCTAACTTCGTTCTTTTCTAAAATCGTTATTTATATTTTCTGTTTTTGATTTCGCTAACATTCATATGAACGCCGTGCGTGTGCTATGTCAATAAACACAAGGTGACAACTCCAATACGCCCTGAGGCACATGGATAAATCTGAATGACCAGACTGTCCAAATAGCATTGGTGGGAACTGAGGTTGAACACTAAGGACTTTCACCGGTAACGGTACAACCCTTCCTGTGAGAGTAACATCCTCGTCATCGGTAGAGGGCAGCCTACCTTATAAGATTTCTAAAGCCGTCGTTGACGAGAACCAACCACCATATCTACAGTATATATATCATATCTGAGGTGCCCTCCTCAGATATGAATGAGACTATTTGCAGCAGTAGGAGACTATTTTTCTATAACCTTAACCTTAATTGGCTATTCCGATCCGCCCGAAGCTACCGGAAGCTACTCAATCGCATATTTGTGGTACCACCTGGTAGGAGACTATTTGTTGATAACCTTAACCGGCCACACCAACCCGCCCGAAGGAACATGGAATAAATCTGATTGACCTGACCACCGCGACACCAACACTGCCGGGAATTAGGGTTAAGTCCTAAAGGCCATCACCAACCACAGTGCAACCCCTTCCATGGGAGTCGATTCTCACCATCTGTGTACCTACTGGGTATCGAGAACCAACTACAACACAGGAAGATTCTGATTCTGGTATCTGAGGTGATATTTGTCGATAAAGAAAAACACATTTTCACTATTTCGCACTAAAATTATTAGTTTATTAAAGGAGGGATTTCGTAACACACACTGCATGAACCGCAAAGTATCGAAATCCGTCACTGTTTATCTTTTGAATTCCTGCGCCTATAACAGTAATAAACAACGTACTGTAATAAATTTTATTAGCTTATATGTACGTAATAATTGCTATGCCTCAGTTCAATAATAAATTTTATTATCTTTTATGTACGTAATGAGTGCTACGCCTCAGTACTGTATCTCTCTCTCTCTCTCTCTCTCTCTGTGTGTGTGTGTGTGTGTGTGAGAGAGAGAGAGAGAGAGAGCTTCCATTTACAAATATTTTACGAAAGTAATCTATCTTACCTGCAGTGAAATAACAAAATACATTACCGGAAGATGTCGCTGAATTGCAACACCAAAATCTGGAAACTACTTCGTAACTATAATAATGTATGGCACATACGTCTAGATATTGTTGTGAAAAATTTGTTTTCTATGGCTGACCTTGTTTGTCTGGGACTTGAATATTTATCTCGGAAGTATTTTTCTGTCTCGAAATTTCGACGTCATCTTAAAGTTTCTGATTTTATGAAGGATATAAAAAACAAAGCTTTTTCACTGCAGTCGTATACAAACTACTGAATAAGTTTGTCTTCCGAAGATTGCTTGGCATTATTTTATGCATAAAATTTTACTATAGTACTGAGTTATTATTCGAAACCATCGAGTGCCTTTTTCTTTTATTTTATAAAACTACAAACTATTTTTTATTGTTTATTTAATATAATGTTTATAAATAACTCAAAATAATTTGGTAACGAAGATAATGTGTATTTATATCTTATGGTATAATAATTTAGCATATAGTCAGACTGCAAGATCAGCTTTTGTTTTCAAACAAAAATGATTTATTTGGGTATTTACAAAAGATGTTTAGCCATCTATAAAATTTGACGAACTAACTTTTTGAGTGTGAAATCTCATATAAATTTATTCATTAATATTACCCCGCAGTTAGAAGCACCTGAAACAAAGTCTGAGGTTTCGAGTCCCAGTTCGGGCGTGATTATTCTTCTTCTGTATTCTATCTGTGAGGTGTGTGAATGTGTCCCCCTGTAAAAAAGGGATTGTGCAAACGAATATGACGCATGAAGTAGATAAGTCGTACTCTTGGACCTGGTTGGCGCTACTGCAAAAACAAAGAGACGCTCACTCGGCTTAAATCGCTGACAGATAACTGTCAGTGGGCTTGTAAAGTGCCATAAGTCACAACAACAACAATTTCTTTTTATGAGTAATTCCAAAATGTAGTCGCCGGATTTAAATTCTCTATATTTACAAAAAGTATTACAGCCGTAAAAATAAGCAATACATCATTTGAAAAAGAAAAAAAAAACATTTTAAATTTCGATTCAAATAATTGCAATTCTTTCTTCCATTATGCAACGCACCTTTCGGCAGGCATTAGATATGTCATCCACTTCTCTTCTAAGATTTTGAAATATATCAATGTTTATACTTGTAAAAGTGCTGGCAATATGGCTATGGACTTCCTTCATTAAAGTGGGCAATGGTAACTACACGGTGGTTTAATGTAGCCAGTATAGAAAGAATAGCGAACCTTTACATTTGAAAGATTCGGGGAATTCACCTGAAAAGAAATAAGTCGTTAGCATCTCATCGGTCTGTCAGCATTTGTTGCTGAAATGGCATCTTCTTTTCTAGCTTAATGCGAATGAATTTACTGTGCACCTAATATGTAGTTTAAATTTTATGAGGCTCTAAGCTCTTTTTTAATTATTATGCCTTTTATAAGTCCATTTAAGTAATGCATTCATTAATAATTAATTATTAATATTAAATTAATAACTAAATATTATACATTATATTAATAATTAAATAATGAATGTATGTATGACACTTAGGCTGGATTAAAAATTAATGTTCGATCACCAAAGTTGAATTACTTAAAGGCGATTCCTTGCTATTGTATAATCTTCTCAGTTATTTTTTTATTGAGCCCGTAAGAGCCTTTGTTGACATTTCTTGTAGCCATCCAAAATTATGAACTTTTGGCGTGTTTTTGAAGAGTTGGCACGAACAGTTGGCAAGAAACCGAACTCTAAACATTATCGAGGTTTGCTCAATCTGGTAATTTTTATTGGATGGCAAGAAATTGGAAATCCTAAAGTAGAGCTTGTGTTGTTTATACATAAATTCTGTACTTTCTGCATCTAGTGGCCGATATGAAAAAATAAATGGAAAATGGTAACAAAAATTTGGAAAATAATGGAAATGGTAACAAAAATTTAGTACTTTTGTTTTCTTTCCCTAGTTAACATTGAAGAGGGTAATTAATATTTTTGAATTCACTTCAAAACCTGATTATCGTTTTGTGACGTACAAGAAATTGTAAGGAATAGTAGTGATACTATTTCTATGATAATGAGCCTAAAACTACTCTGTGGGAAGAGCCGCCTCGAATACGAGAAAGAGAAGTCGTTGGGCATGATAAGAGACAGATCGCACTGGCGAAATAGTAAATGTTTTTTGTCTGAAAATTTTTTTCTGATTCTAAGACTTATTCTGTTATCCCATGGCAGGGTCGTTTCGTCTGACCTGGAATCACATTAGTTCTTGTAAATTTATGAGTGGCATGCCTTCTAATTATCTTATGAGGAAAAAAAATTTCAAAAGTTACCTGCTTTCTTTTTAATAAAAAGCTTTTCTTAGATTCAAACCTTTATTATTTTTTTTCTGTTAGATTAGAATAGCAGTTAGTCTTCTTTTTTCATATTTGCAATTTGTTCCAAGGAGCAATTTATTTTAATTTAAGAATTAATTTATTTTAATCTCTTTAAACAAATTTATTTATTTTAATATTTTATTAATACTATTTTTAAAAATTTTTATTCTTGCTTTTAACACATTATTTTAAAACATTAAATCTCCACATACTTATCCTTATCACGGTTATTTTTCGTGAAACTTCTTAAAAATAATTACTTTAATATGAAACTAAGACTTTTTAAAAATAATTTTCTAGTAAATAATATTTAAAAACGATATTAAATAATTAATTTACTAACAAAATTTACGTCAACTAGAATTTACATTTTTAAATTATTTTCCCGTTTAATAATTTTTTCACTAATACTAAACTGTCAATTAAGTGAATAAGTTAATTAAATAAGCTTTTTTTTTTTTTTTTTTTTTTGTATCGGTACATTTTAACTAACCAGAAATATTTATAAACAAAATGTAAAGAAAAAAATCGTTTATTTAAAATTAATATACTAATATTATGTTTTTTGTTTGATTTTGAAAGGCATCTTATATTTCAAATGTATCTCAATTTCTTTAACATTCAAGAGAAATGATTTATTTGATTTCATTTACTAGAAAATTATGCCTCATATCAACTATTTATTTGATATGTCTAAGCAATTCCATTCTTCGTTGTGCTGCCATCTACAGGCTTCAAATTCAGATAATAGCTCTGAGAAAATTTAATAATTTTTCGAATTACTTTATTCCTCATAAATTTATTGTTCAATTCTTGTCTAAAATATTGTTAGAACCACAAAAAGAATCTATATTAAAACTTTTTTTATTGAAGTTGTAATTTCTTTTCAGATCTTTTGGCGCAGAGGAAGTATTTTGTTAATGGAATAAATAAATGCCATTTACAATATATTTATAAATATTTACAAAATATTTGGGTTTCTATATATTTTTTTTTATTAAGGAATACTTTACAAAAAAGAAAGAAAGAAAGAAAATTAAGGCTTAATATTCATTATTATTATTATTATTCTATCCCGTAAGTAGAGAGTAAATAAAAAAACTAAATCCCAACAAACGATAAATAGAAACAATGAAATTATATTTACAGTGCTTATTTAACAAATTTTAATGGAGTGTTATAAATCAAAAATATTTCTTGGCATTTAAACTCTCCTCCCCCCTTTCCTTTGGGTCAACACTCACAATTTAAAGCGCCTTAAAATTTTGTATGTTATATCAAGATATTAAATAAATCTTGAAAATATTGCATACGTAATAATGAAACAATTCAAATGAAATGAAATTTCTTATCTTTTGTTATTAAAATGTAGAGTAATAAAATTGTACATTTAGGATGCCAAACATAAAATCAAGATTTTTGGAAATGAAAAAAAAAATTTTTTTTTAATCATGAAAACTTTTGTTTTATTATTTTTATTTAGATTTTTAAACAAAATTAGCCTTAAAAAACGACGCTATTTTTGTTCATTCTCTTAAAATTCTCTAAAAATATCAGCAAGTGAGGAAAATTCATTTCATACTTTTTACAAATTTCGAACAAATCAAATAAAAGATTCTGATGAAATTTAATTAGCGGAAATATTCTACTAAATTATTGTATTTAATCGAATTTTTACTAATTATTATTTATAAATAGTTCATTTTCTTGCTCTACTTTGTAGTTGTCGCAAAAATTTCTGACCATAAATGGAGAGCAAAATATTTTTACCCAAAAAAAAGGCAGGAGTGAGTTTCTATTCTGCATCAAAATTCATCTGTTCTTTTATAGTATATATTTACAATTTTAACTGCTTAAAGTATTTTTATTTATTGTATGCAATTGTAAGTTTAATAATTAGTTTACCAGATATTTAGAATACATTTGATTTAGAAATAAGCAAAAATAGCCGAAAACAGGGCATTTTTTTGGTGTTATAAAATGCATTGTTCCATAAAATAAATATTTGAAGAGCTTAAAGGAAAAAAGTACATCTTAATGACTTTCCTCAAAATGTTATTGTAATTAGGTTTAAATATCTTTAAAATGTACCAGGTGTCTTAATTTTTAAAGAAATTAAATAGAATTGATAATAACGATTTTGATCAAACATTAAAAGAAAATAGGGTATGCATTTTATATTTATAGTTTTTTTTAGATATTTAAGTCAATTTTAGCTCAGAAAAACAATTTTAATAAAATTTTCATGAAAATTCAATATGTGTGCATAAAAATGTTTCTAAGAAATTATCATTTAATTGGAATTACGAAATCATACACAATTTTTCTTTTTTTTTTCAAATAAATTTATATTGGGTAAAAAGGAAAAAAATAATAGAAAAAATTAAGTATTAAGTCGTTTGGAATATTTTGAAATTTTTAAAAATTACGTATTTTTTTTTAAAAAATAATGTATTACAATTTAGAAAGTTTTTTTAAGAAATTTTACGCAGTTATATT